>NW_008613533.1:1326-4605 GCF_000691845.1 Merops nubicus | reverse complement strand
GGGGCTCTGATTCAGTCTGGGCGCCGCTCTCCCCCGCGCTGCCGCTGAGTCACGTCTCCCGCGCAGCCGCTCGCCCCCGGGAGCCCTTCTCCCGGCCCTCGCGGGGGGGCCGTGTCCTGCTGGGAGGGGGTGAAGGATGCCTGCCAGCCTCCTCGGGAGGGGAGCAGGCAAGGGGTGGCCTCTGCCGTGGTGGCCGGGATGCCCTGGAAAGGTCCCTGCCCAGGTCCCTTGTTCAGCCAGTATCTCCTGGTTGGCTGATGCCCTCTCCAGAAGCTTATGCCGGCTGGACAGTGCTGGGTTGCAGCTAATCCCCTTGTTCTCTCCCTGCAGCTGAACTGTGGCATGCAGAACCTGAGTGTGAAAAGCTCAAACAGCAACCAGTAAGTATGAAACCATGGTCTCCACTGAGCCACTGCTGTCCCCAGCCTGCGCTTTGGGGACAAAGCCTTCCCGTCAGCAGAACCTGCCAGTGAAGGCCAAAGCTCCTGGTATCCCCTCAGCTGCAGAAAGGCAGCCAGAGCAGTGGGACCCTGTGCTTCAGAAGGGCCTTGGGGCCCTCTGGGGCTGTCCCCATCAACCCCAGGTCTCGCTGGCACTGCCTCTGTGCTGGCACTCTTATCTTTGGCCCTGGGAATGCCACATCTCTGCCCATCTCCCACTGTGCTGCAGGAAGCCTGACACGGTGAAGCAGAAGAACGCCTTCCCCCCCAACTTCATCCACTCCCTGGACTCCACACACATGATGCTGACGGCTCTGCACTGCCTCAGGTGGGGAGTGGGCACTGAGGGCTCTGCCCATGCTCTGGGACTTGCTCTGGACTTGGGGAGTGTCACAGGGCAAGGGTGGGGGTGGGGAAAGTTGTTCCCTGGTGGGGAGTGGTTTGGGGTTTCTGGCAGAGGAGGGATGAGAGGAGGCAACAGGGCAGGCACAGATTAGAGGTTTGCCCCTCTCTGAAGATCTCCAGGGGGTCCCCTCCTTGAGTGGTCCCCACTCCTGTTCCAGCAAGAGGGTCTGCGTGGGGTAGGGGACATCACAGAGGGGGGTCTCCCAGCTCTGCTTCACGGCACCTTCTGCTGCCTCCCAGGCAGGGCCTGACCTTCGCCTCAGTCCACGATTGCTACTGGACTCACGCACTCACCGTGGACATCATGAACCAGGTAAAAGTGTCCTCCAGGGTCCCTCGTGAGCAGGGACCTTGCTGATCTGTCCCCTGGGCACTTGCCAGCTCTTCCCTCCCCTGGGCTCTGCTCCATAGGATGATCTGTTCCCTCAGATGCAGTGAAGCCGGGGTGCTGGCAGTTGCAGCTGATCTGGTGCCACACCCGCATCTCCTCCCACCCTTTGGAGGCCGTGTTTGGGAGACTCTGTGCCTGTAAATCAGCACTAAACGCAGCACCCAGCAGAGTTGGTGCCTGCACTCTCTCCCGTGGGGTGCTGCTGTCGTGCAGCAGATAGATCGATAGGGGTTGGCCACTGCTTCCCACCTCCCCAGGCTGATTCCCTCCACCCTTGCCAGCAGCCTCCCCTTTCCCTCTCTTGCTCTCTGCTTTCCCTGCCCCTCACCTCTGGCCTGTCCTGGCTGAGAGGGGAAGGAGGGGAAGCACCTCTTAACCTGTGACTCGCTGTCGCTCCCTGGATCAGGTCTGTCGCCAGCAATTTGTGGCTCTGCACAGTGAGAAGATCCTGCAGGATCTGTCCGAGTTCATGCTGGAGAAGTACTGCAGGTATTCCTTGCTCCTTGGGGACCCTCTCCACGCTCCCTCCTGCCCACACCGATTCCCTCTCCTGGGGCTGGCTGTGCCCAGACACTCACAGATTGTGTCAACTGCCTGGGATTGCTCCAGAGGGAGCTTCCTTCTTGACTGACACCCAAATTGCCTTGGACCTTGGTGTGAAAAACAAGGGTGTCTGTGTCCTTTGGCTGCAGAACTGAAGTAGGATTTGGTGCTTGAATCCCTCGGTGGGGCTGGTGTTGGTGACTGAGGCAGGAAGGAGGGGGAAGACACACCAGCATGTGGCCCTCAGTTACCACCACAGAGCCAGACAGCAGTGACCACCCTGGTCCTGGGGCAGAGTCTGTAGATGCCCCAGCACCTGCCTGGGGCTGCCGTGGCCCAGGCTGGGCTCCTGCTGTGGGGTGTGTGACATGTTTTGGGAGAGCTGCATCCTGCTGTCGGGGGCTTGCACTGGGAGGAACGGGAGGAGGATGCACCTTCACCCAGAGCTCCCGTGCTGATCTGTTTTCCTTCTGGTTCATACAGCCCCAGCGGAGACTCTAAAGCCCCCTGGCAGAAGAAGCTGATGGAGCAGCTGTCGAATGTCCCCAAGACAGGTGGGAGCACAGGGGGCAGGAACTGCAAAGCTCTGGAGGGGTTTGGAAAGAAGGGAAGTGAGATGCAGAGCAGCCCCCAAAATTCCTGAGCTCAGTTGGTGTCCGAGGTCGGACACCGCCATGCTACAGCTGTCCCTGCCTGCAGAGCCGTGGGGCAGTGCCCCAGGACATTCCCTGCAGCCTCCCTGGGAGCTGTCCCTGCCCTCCCTGGCACTGAGCTCCAGGGATTTCCCCCAGACTGACCCGGCTCATCCCATCCCTGTCTTGTTGTTCCTCTCCCATCTGTTTCCAACCACGAGGCATTAGCCTGGAGATGGGATCGAGGCACTCAGCATGGTAATTGCCAGGATGTAGATGATATACATGCAATGGCATTAAGGCAATTAGTTTAACTCCTCCTAATCTCCCGGCCCTGCCTCTGCCAGACCATCTGGGCAGCTTTGGTCCTGCCGCTGCGGAGCGGAACGGGCCCGGGCTGCACTGAGCAGCCGCCGTGGTCAGCCCCAGGGGCAGCCCTGGCCACGGCAGGGGTGGTTTGTACCCCAAGCTGTGGGCTCCTCTCTTCCTTCCCTGTCTTGCTGCTGCCACGCTCTTCTGTCTCGCTCTTCCTACCACTGTCCCAGACAAATTCAGAGGGACATCAGTAACTGCAAGACCTCTCGGATCCCTCCTGTCTTGACCTACCATGCAGTGGGGCTGAGGGCTCGGGGCAGCTTCTCTCCCACTTGCCCCATCTCCACCGTGCCCTGACCTGGCTCTCCTCTGACCTGTTCTCTCCCTCACTCCCCGCAGGTGAGTTCAACCTGAAGAATGTGATGGAGTCCACCTATTTCTTCAGCTGAGCCTGATTGCCCACGGGGCCCTGGACTACCTCGGCGCTGCTGCTGCCTTGGAGGCTGCCGTAGGCACTGCGACCCACCGGGCTCCTCTGTCCTGCCCCTGGGGG
>NW_008613533.1:0-1297 GCF_000691845.1 Merops nubicus | reverse complement strand
TCCTGCCCGTTCCTGCCCTGCTCCGGGTGCTGCTCCCCAGGCCCTGTGCCAGCTGTCACCACTGTCCCCGCTCCCCTCAGCGCAGCCTCCGCGGCTCCCGACTCGCATTCAGGGATTGGTTTTATTTCTGCTCGCTGGGTCTTGGGCAAGACAAACCACTGGTGAGGGGGAAGGTGTATGATACTGTAAATAAAATGTTTTTTGAAGTATGAGACAGGGACTGTGTCCTCAGCATCTTTGCCTGAAGTTGGGGGGATGTCTGGGCTCTTGCCTCATCTTCTTGAGGGTCCAGGGGGGGTGGCACTGGGGGATGTCTCCCCAGACTGCTGCTGATCTGCTGACTGGATGGGCTACAGTTATGCACAGAGGCATCCCAGTCTGGAAATGCTTTTGTAGCAGAAACAGCAAAACTTCACACCCTCTTTTCCCAGGGCTGCAGGTCTGTGGCTGCTCCTGCAGCACCTGGGGCTGGAGATCTTGCTGTGTTTGGCCCAGCTCCCCAGTTCACAGCCTGCGCACAGATGCTGGAGAAGGGACGCAGTGCTACCAGCAAGGGGAAAGGTTCTGGGAGGGGGCTCTCACCTTGTCGTTTTCCTGGCAGGGAAGTGGCTCTGCCAAGGACAGAGCTGCCCCTGGCAGAGCAGCCTGGGGCCGTGCCCGCTGCCCGTCTGAGGTAGCCGCGGCAGGGAGGGACGCTGGCGAAGAAGCAGAGACGGAGTCGTCGTACTCTGTCAGTCGCTGACGTTTATTGCACAGGAGGGGCTGGATGGAGAGGTGGGCGCCTGGCGCGGGGCCCTGTCCCGCTGCGTACATTCAACGTGGAAGGCTCCGGAGCGTGAGGCGGGGGCAGACGTGTGTGCACACAGACACCCACGCTCCCCCCCCCACATGTCTGGGGGGCCCACGCACCGTTTGCCTCCCCCTGCCTGCCTGTGGGGCACCCCTGGGGCCCTGGGCTCCAGTGTCTGCTGACTACGGGCAGGTTGGGCCTCACCTACCCCGGCCCTGGGGCAAGGCTGGGGCACAGCATGTGTGTGGGTTGCTCCAAGCCTCGGGGCTACCGTCCCTCAGACCCCCCCGACTTACCTCCAGTCCTGGGCTGTCGCCCCTCACCGGGGGCTGCGGGAGGGGAGGCAGGGACAGGCGCAGGCGCCGGGGCTGCCTAAAGCCCCGGGGAGCGTCCTGCGGATGCACACAGGTACGTACTCGGGTCAGATATATCATATACAGCGTCGGTCACGGGGGATGATGCAGCGGTGGCTTCTATGGGGCAGCCGGGGAGGCTGGGGGCAGCGGG
>NW_008613532.1:0-36082 GCF_000691845.1 Merops nubicus | reverse complement strand
TATGATTCTATGATTCTATGATATCCTTATGGAAACACGTAAGGGTTCTAAACTGGAGATTTAGCTTTTCTTAGTCTCTAAACTGTGTCTTTTGTTAGAGATACCTGAACTTGCTCTAAACAAACTGGTGCAGCTCTCCAGCATAGTTCAGGCATTAGCTCAGGTCTGTGAAGCAGTGAGGCCCTGTTATCTCAGCACGCCACCCTGGGGAGTGCATGTCTGGCTTTGTTGCTTCCAGTTTTGGAACAAACTTGGTTACTGTGAGCTTGGGAATCTCTGTGCCACAGATGTTTGCATGCCTTGAAAAGCAAATCCAGCCTGTTATACTGCATACATCAAATCTGACATGCAGTTGCTGCCCTTATTGCCATCCTAAGTCAAAACTATAAAAAAATTGAAATGTACTTACTTTCTTCGGCCTTTCTTACTTGCCAGAATTACTGGTATCCTTTTTGACCTGTGGTATAACTCTTGTGTCTGCACTGCATTCAACATTTTGAACTCTTTCTTCACTCGGGATATCTGCCTTTCACTTTTAGGCTGAGTGCTTATTCACATTGCTGTGCAGGCAAGAACTTTCAAGTAATAAACTTTAGATTTCTTTTTTCCCTACTGTCATTTTCAATCTCACAGGCTGAAAGGGTTCACTCATTTGGCACAGCAAAGTTCTTTCCTTTCTTATTTCTTCTCTTTGTCTACCCTTCTCTCTCTCCAGACTTGTCTCCTTCTCACAGTTTCTTTTCCTCCCACTTTCATCTGTCTTCTTTTCACTGGTCTGTTCCTAATTTTGTTTTATTTTCTACAGATCTTCAGTTTAAAAAAAAAACTCACCTCTGACTCATTCCCCTCTAAATATATTCAAAGAAATATCTTCATTCCTCATATTACTTCAAGACCCCTACAAGCGGGTTTTGTTTCTGGGGTTTTGGATAGATATTTCACTTCTATGACAGATATTTCAGGGTTCATATCACCACATCAGAAATATAGCCAGTCCAGACTCATAAATCAGTATTACTAAGGTGTATCTGAAGAACTGAAACACTTTTATTGCAAACATCAGTGATAATATGGGCCTCAGAATTGCCCTGGAATATGGATGAGTACAAACCATTTAGGAACAAATATTCTGGCTGATAACTGACAGCCAGCCAAAAGCAGCCCCTGATAAAGATAAATAACCTGTACTCAGGGAAATTTTTTGCATCATTAAACATGGTGAACATATTAGCTAGCAGGGGGTGGAGCTGAGTCCCTAAAGAGATAAATCTAAATTATATGCGCTGCAGTGATCATAACAGTAATGCACCATCTTGGCTAACTAGCTGACATCAACGGGGAAGGGAATTTCAGATTTAAATGAACCAAACTAAAGAGCATTGCAGTATGCATACAGATTAATTGGACCACATTCATGAACTTTTTAGCTTTTTTCTGTGTTCTGTTTTCTCTGGTGCCAAAGCACAAGGAGTTTAGACTTTTCTTGTAAGTCTCCGTATAATTTTTATTTTCACTTTCTTTTGTGGTTTGATTAATTACTCCTTTATTTACCTACCATTAACCACCTTATACCATAGTTGTATCAACTCTTGCCAAAAGCTCATAGATGGATAGTAGAAGTTTAGTGGCACTTTTCTATAAACAGGAAAGTACACTTAGTGATTACACACTTAATATTTCAGACAGGGAGAACTATGAAATCAAAGCAAAGAAAACATTTAGTTACACAGACACATGTCTGAACAACCAGATTAAACTCTGTTAAAAGAATATAAATTGGATTAAATGTTTTCCATAAAATTATGTATGTTTTTAAAAGCATATCAAGTGTATGTTCTTGGGATGACGAATGTCTTATTAAAGGATAATTGCCTGCTTTTAAATATATGTCCTTTTTGTTGCCAAGAAAAGTTTGGGTCCAAACTGCTAGAAAGTGCATGGATTAAAAAGATGAATATTAATTGGTTGAAGCTGACTTGGTGTAACTTGCAGTTCTGTATTATTAATTGAATCCATTTATTTCCTCTTGGCATGGCAAGTAAGGAAATAAACCGGATATAACAAACCCATTTTTCAGTTAAAATCAAATATGCATTTTCATGAATAATTGGTTCTCAGGTATGTTATTGTCATGCTAGTAAGTAAATGTGTTCAAGAGGCTGTGGAAGATAAATCAGTGGTTTTCCTTCTGGTACACAAATATCCGCTTTCAAATGTATAAGCATATTTGATAATGTGGCCTGAAAGAAGCATCGGAGTAGAGAAATGTGACCTACAAAGGGCAGTGCTTTCGCTCCATTCCTTACCTGGTCTCTTCTCCAGGGCTGTGATTGCAGCTGAACAACTCCTGCATGTGCTCCAGGGCATCAAAGTTGTGGTACCTAACCATCCATCATACTGCCCGGGCTGTTTGTCCCCATGGGGAAACGTTGATGAAAGGCAGGAATTGCTTACCTTGATGGTAGCAAGGAATGTTTCAGCTGTCTCCCTGTGAGGCTTATGTTCCAGCTAGGAGGGCTTCATCCCACTGCAGTCACTCTGTGGCCTGGATGCATGGTTTAAAAGGGCTGGTGCAAAACAAGGTACTTCAAAAGCTTTACCAATGGCCACAAGGGGCTTGTCCCTTAGAGGAGAAAATAAAAAATGGCAGCTAGCATTTCATGATGCTGTTGCACCCTGCAGTGATACAACTTCTCAGAGTGGCTGCATTGTAGTTCAAGATATTTAGCAAAATAAGAGATATATCAAGAGAGATGATCGAAGGCACTTGCTAGACAAGTCCCCGTGAGGTAAAAACCAGAAAAATTACACCTTGGCAGTGTGCTGAACTGCTTAGCTGAGTTCCATTACTGGGCATTCAACAAAGTGGATGGAGGGCAGGAAATATCTGGACTGCACAAAAACCTCCAGTTTCAAGTCCTGATTCTGTGGAGTACCTCAGCACGTACCTTAACCCTCCTGAACTGCTCAAAGGTGAACTTACATCTTTTGTTTTCCTGGGGCTATACTGAGGAAGTAAGCAGCAGGAACTTTCTAAGGAGCTTAGCAGAGCATTTGTATGCAGGAGAATAAGAAGGAAATGATAAAAAATAACTCCTACATTGACTATACTCAGATGTAAATAAAATGTAAGCCTGGGGATGATGGTACTGCTCCAGGTCTTTCTGTCAGTGCTGCTGGATATGACACCAAGCCTCAGGGTGCAAAATGTGGTTTTCATGGAGCAGCTGTGAAACAGGGATTTTGTGTCCTTTTTTTTTTTTTTTTTTTTTTTTTTTTTTTTTTTTTTTTTTTTTTTCTTCAGGAAACATTTTGACCAGGTTCAGTAAATCAACTGAGTTTGAATGGCAAAGCCCCAAGTCAAAGACCTTGTTAGGCAGTTTTGACAGAAAATAATAAAAACAAAACAAAACAAAACCTCAGCAAAAATGACATTTACAGAGTTCTCAGTTCTGTCACAATTTGGCTGAAAATTTATGACCACTTCTGTATCAGTTACGTGGATATAGATGATCCAGTCTCATCTCTAAAATATGTGACTATTGCCACCACACTTGAGAAAATTCTGGATTTAGAACAAGAAATGTTTGCCAGGTTCTTTAATCACTGCTTTGCTGTAAGCAGGCATTAATCTATTTTAAAAAGCTGCAATGTTTTCATATGATATTTTTGTCTCCAGAAGAGGTGCTGCAATTGGACTTCATTAAGGCTTGTGAGCTGTAAAAATGTTTTCCCAGATCAGTCCTTCCCATTATTCTTTGTTTTCAGATTAATTGATTCAAGGATGTGCGTTAGCTGGAGTGTAACTAGTTTAAACATTTGAATGGGTCTTTGATTTCTATCCCTCTACCCATGTGTTTAAAGCCACAGACTTGCTTATATAGTATATTAAACAGAAGACGTTGTCTTCCTACATTCATTTGCTCTTTTTGGTCTTTATCTTTGCTTCTTTTCTCTGTTATTTTTTTTTTTCTGTCTTCATGTTCTTGTTTTGCTCATGCTTTTTGTTCTGACTGATGACTATTTCTTATTTGTTCTCTTTTATCTTAATTTCATTTAGAGATTCCCAATGCAGTAAAATAACTGAATAAGATAAAATAGTAAAGCACAATCAACTTTAAATTTGAAGGGGGAACAATTTCTCTCATGATTGAATATTTAGTTTCATGAGACTCAAAATTTTTAACTGTACAGAGAAAACCAAAATCCCTTGAAGTGAATAGAAATCTTTCTATTGATGATCAGGCTTCTGTGTAGGGAGTTCTCTGATAATTCTTTCTCAGTTTTGGGAAGAGTCTAGGAATTTTAACAATGCTATTTAACTGCCCAGGGAAAACATCCAACTGAACCAAAATCAAACAAAAAAAAAATGAGGGCAGCGCAAAATGTTGTATTCCTTGTGTTTTCTTCACTCATAATTTTGCAATAACCATCCTGCATGTAAGATCCAAGGAGGAAAAATCAGTGCTGCCATCCTTTTACTTGAAGGCAAAAAATGCTTTGGTATGTTTCTCTTAAGCTGTGAATTACAAAGCTTTGTGAAAATAGAGTAGAGAAAAAAAAAAACAACACCCCTGTGATAAAATTCTGAGTAAGCAGTTCCATGCAGACTGTCATTTTCTTTCCTAATTGCAAATGCCTTCTAACACCTTTCCATCACTTTATTCAGCATTTTTAATAACCAACAGTAAATGTGAGTAAATCACATTGACCCTTAAGGTCCATATATAGATCAAAATAAACACATAGAGATTAAACACGTTGTTGCTTTTACTGCAATGATATGCAAACAATTATATACCAGGTCAGTCTAGGGCACCATTGATATTGCTTGCCAACCAATTTATTTGTGAAACCTTTGGCCCCTTTTAATGTGCTTCTTCAAAGAGGGAGACCTAAGAGACTCTTAGGTATGACTGATGAAAAATTGCTGTCTTTTTTTTTTTTTTTTTGACTAGTCAAAGGTTTTGAATACTTTTTATGATTTATATCTAACTTAAATGAAAGGTAAACTTATGGCAATTTAAAATCTGCTTGGTGATGATTTTCTGAGACATTTACAAACATATAGAGTTGGATACAGAGATAATATTAAAATAACATACCACAAAGTGCAAGAGACTTTCATAATTTTTATCCACTTTTCCATTGACCATAGAAGAATATTTTCATCTGTTCTTCCAGGGTACACTTTAGGATATTGTATTTCTTGAAAAAGTTGTCACTTAGCTAAAAGAGTGTTCGGGCATGAGACAGAGTTGATTTTTTTAAAAAGACATTAGTGTGGTGATTTGCTTATATTGCTCTCATTATTATAACACTTAGAGTCTTACATTGGAATCATCAGTACATGATTCAGAGAAGGTAAAACAACTGTAGAGCTGAATACGAAACAGTGTAAATCATGACAAAACATTAATTTAGCAGGGTTTAAAGCCAATTATATTTTTTAATGCACTCTATCCTCAGTAGATCTTCAAGAGAAGTGCACACAATACTGTATTAAAAAAATGTACTCATTATGATTCAAAAAATGAATTTAAATCTTTTAATGTCAAGTATTTCTAATAATTTCTAAATTTAATTAGTGAACAGCATGCTTGATATCAGTATATCTTTGAGTATGATTACATTCTCAAAGAATGATAAAAGCTAAGGCCAGCTAAAGTGTATATCTTTTTCAATTTATTGGAAAGGTATGAAGTACAAAGATATGTGTATAATTTGTTTTTTCAAAAGTTATCATGAACCTATATCTTATTTGTATGCAACCATTTTCAGTTCTAGCTCTTGACCTTTGTGCACAAGCAGTATCGTGTTTACATTTGTCTACTCTAATAGTTCATTATGTAATTTACTGAGATTTTATAACATCCTGAATAAGACGCTTTTTTCTGTTTTTTTTTTTTTTTTTTCTTGATACACATTTTCCCTTAGGAGTCAATTTATCATTCTAAATCATGATGTAATTGTGGTAGGTGGGTCCTGATCCCTTTTAAATGTTGGTAATAAGAGCCAAAACTCTGAATGGTCCACAGAAGCAGGCTGGAGTGTATGAGATGATAAAGGGGGAACAAAGAGTACTTGCAAGTTAGGAAAAGGAAGCCATGATCCTGCATTGTTAGCCATAGATTAGTAACTGGCAACTACTAGTAAATTCAGCAGGCTCTGAAGGCTTCACAGGGGCTTGTGGCACAATATAAAAGAGACTGCATTTGTTCTGGCTAGGAGGTGAGTTCATTTGTCCAAGCAGCCCTTTGTAGCCTGTCTGAATGACACTAGCACCCTAGTTTTACATATATTAAACTGGAATGGCTGTTTCTCATTAAGGTGCTGCTCTCCTCTAGGAGACTGTTGTATTGATTAAGAAAATAGGAAAGGCAGTGGGCTGCTATAAAGGAATTTTGATCATGGAGCTCATGGCATTTCTTCCTTTCCTTACCAGCTTGTGGTTGGTGCCAGTGACAGCAGGAGCTGCTCAGTTGGCACGCTTGTGGGCTGGGGCCAGCCCAAGCAACTTAAACATTTTTTCTTCATGTTTGCAAGCAGGCATTGATATGTGTGTGTGGATCTGTGTGTGTGCATGCACACGTGTGCTCCTTTAGCCCTGTGGTTTGCTCCAGATACATAACTAAGGTAAGAGTGATGTGACTGGCCTGTGAAGGATGGAGTATTTCGGCAGCTGTGGGATGGAGTTTCTAAGGTCTCTTCAGAAAACAGAAAAGTCTGACAAGACAAGAGATCTCACATGATGTTTCATTTAGGTTGTCCAGTAATTTCTAATTATTGCTTTAGAATCGTTGACATGGAAAGCTGACGGTGAGGTAGTAGCCGGAGACATTTTCTCCAGGAGAGGCAGGTTTCACCTCACTTTACTGGTCTTAGAAGCTCAACATCTAGCCCAATTTTATTTCACCATCTCTCCTTGGTAGTCCAGACTGAGGAAAAGGCAACCACAGAAAGCTCTTCATCTCAATTAATTTACACAGTATTCTGCTGTGAGATAAATCATTGCTTGATTTCCTCCCTCTTTCCATTGCCTACAGAGGCAATGAAAAAGACTGACTCAAATATCTGTCTTTCAGATGGCTAAAAGTATGTGAGATGAAGCCTACATCAAGGATTAAGTGGGCTATTACATCTCTCCTTGATATTAGCAGAGTTGTTTCTCTGAAGTACATACTATTTGTAGCAGTCAGTATTTACAAAGTCTTTGTCACATATCTACCATATGGGTCACGGATGTATCTCCCAGATCTGTTTCACAGTTCATACCATAAATATTCCTCACAGTGGCTTTTGCCTACATGTCAGATTAAATTGGGGTGAAGGGGCAATTAGTGCTGTGAGATCTGAGTTCAGAATTTTATGCCATAGTGAGCTCAACCGTGGATTCAATTGTGGAAAACAGGCTAAGTGTTTTGAGTGGTATTATTACCTAATTACACTCACCTAATTTCATTTTAATTAGGATGAGTAGCCAAGGGTTCAGTATTCCCAATAAGAAGAGGCTTCTGCCCGAAGGATTTGACAGGTCTTTGGAAGGTACTGCACAGGAAAACTATTTCAGTCTACTTTGGTTTTCATAGCTCTTTTCTGTCATTTTGTGTAGTCAGACTAAAGAATTTCTAATTTTTAAGTGTATGGTAAATTCTATAAGTATGGATTGCATTTTTATTTTTTCTTTTTTTTTTACAGAACGGTTTTGCTGTGGGAATGTGTTCACATACTGACATTTCGCAGAATTTTTATGATGATTAGCATGAAAATGAAACACAGACTGCATCATCTCTGCGTACATTCCAGAGAAGATTGTAGCAAAGTCTATGACTTTGACCTATTCAATGTTTTCAGTTTGGTGGGTTACCCATTTCCAATCTCCTCCATTTCTAATTTTGGTACTTTGTGAGGAGGATATAAAATAGTCACTCCATCAATATATGTAATAGTGAGAAGGTCAAAAATGCTGATGTTACTGAACAGGAAAATAGCCTTGCTGGAAACTGGTCACCTCCAATTGTGCTTGTACTCTGAAAATTGATATTGCAAATGTTTGCACTTGCTGTCTTTCTATTTCTTTCTAATCAGATTTATTCAGTTTATTTTGTTAGGAAGTTGTCTTTTTTTCTTCTAATTGCAGTATAAATGTTTCTCATTATTTTAACTACTGTTATTTTAACTTAACATTAGCATTTAACCACTAACATTATTAAGAATAGAAGTTCTTCATTCAGAAGCTATGACTCTATCTACAGCAACTGAGACCAGTAGCCTCTTTTATGATCTTTGAATGTTTCCCTAGTCACTGCTTAATATATACTTATTCTATGATTTCCTTGGGACTATTTACATGTTAAGGGTGTAAGAGGTGTATGTAGTGAGTATTTCAGAATTATCCCTCAGTTAATAATTATTTTAGTCATATGCAAGGCAAGATGAACTTATTTCTAACTTTGTATACATACCCCAGATTGCAGTTTCATGGGAATAAAATATAATAAATCATATTCTTTGGATAAGCAGACATGATGACTCAAAAGGCACAAAGTTTACACATCTGTTGGATAAAGCACTTCCATGTTTATACAATAATTTTCCAAAGAGGAAATGTGCTTTAATCACTCATGTTTTTTATTTCTCTGCCTTATGTTCCCAGAAGCAAGTTCTTCTGGGCATCACATTAAAGCATTGATAGATCCTAGTCAGTGATGCTACAGCATCTTTCCCAGCTATACTTTGCTTTGTTTTGCTCAGATAATGAACAAATCAAACTGTAATGTCTAAATTCTCATGATTAGTGAGAGACAAATCTGATTCCAATAAGACCAAATAGGAGCTACAAATATAAACATAATCCGGTCACCGCCCTAACAACTGTGCCTTTGCAGACTTTCCCAAACTTGGATAGTTCTGTCACCATGCAGATGTTCTTAATCCAGGATCCTGCTAGAAGTAAAACAAACAAACAAAAAAGTGTCATGGGATTCTATTAAAGAGGTGGTGGTAAAGCATAATGACAGAACAAAGTGCCATTCAGTCAATTATATTGGATTGGTTCCATAAATCTAAATGATAAAAGCTTCAGAAAGAATAATAAAAAAAATCTGTTTGTTACAGAGGGGCAGAAAGAATAAACATGTTGTTCTCCAGAAGGATCTTTAACATACTTAATATCAAGGGATTCTGAAGATAAAAGCCTTTTGCACATTTGCTCATTCTAGTTTGTTTCATCTTATTCATCTGCTCTCTCACTGATAGGCATTAAACATACATTTTGAAAGGATTTGTGCCAGAACATGTTTGTGATAATGTAAAGGCCATAACCTTTTCAGTACCTCTGTACAGGATTTTTGCCTTCCAGTTTCTGAAACTGTAATTTTCAGTTTCAAGAGGAGTGGTTTCTATAAATGCATTCTAATATCTTCTCCTGTATCCTTGTTCTATCATCGTAACAGGTGGTGGCATCTTAACAGAATTTTGGCATGTCTGTTTTTGGCAATATTACTTTACAGCAGAATCTCAATGTATTACCTAGGACAAGGAATTTAAGGTGAATATAGGAAAGGTAAGGTAGACACTTTAGTATTGACTACCCCTTATTTACATTCCAAAGCATTGCAAGTTCTTATGCAAAAATTCACATGCCAGCTAAACACAGTATTTTCTTATATAATTGCTTGGTCTTCATGTTCTTTTTGTTCCATTTGTGCAATTTGCTTGTTTGTTTTGTTTGGATGGCTATTGTTTGTGCGTCTTTATACCGATTTCTCAGAGGCTGAGTTTTTCACCTTGTTTGGCACATACATTAAATTCTGTGATTCTGTTAAAATATATATAAGAAACCTTATTTCTGTACATACAGATTTTTCTTCTTCAGACTTCAAGGCTGTCTTGACTAGCTGCCTCATTTCCTAAGAGTCCTCCTAGCAAAATGCTATTAACTCTTTCGTATTACTCAATACATCTCCTCCCACAAATGTGTTGGATTTAATTATATCACAACAGCTTTAACTATTTTGGCTGAGCTGCTGTTCCTTCCAGATGCAAATCAAACCAGATGTGCTACTTAGAGCTCAGACAAAAACTATAGTAGTTCCACATTCTGCTAAAAACTATTATCAAGCAAGAGCTGAGTGCAGACATTTGAGGTCTTGGTAGACACTCTGGTCTCTGGCATGGGTCAGGAAGCAGGAGCTGCAGAAGGGCAGCTGCTTCAGTGGAGGAGGGCTGAAGTGAAGAAACTGCTGTGCTCATTGATCACTCCTGTGCTTCCTTAAAAAAGAGATTAAATATTGTTTGGCTTTTTGCTTATTAAAGACACCTTTCTCCTCCACCTCACAAAGAAAAGGGACAGAGGAGAAAGAGAACTATTTGACAGAAAAAATCAGCCTATAAGCAACTCTCAGAAATTACTGGCTGTTAACCCTTGATGTCAAAATGCTACTGTAGTGTGGTGACTCCAGTAGCTTGGGACATTAATTATGAGGAGTTCCATAAGACTTTCTGAATATCTTACACATTTTGATATGGCATTATATTACTCCAGACCTTGTTGTTTTGTTCTCCATGGACTGAAAGATGTCTATGCCTCACGCCTGTAAAAATAAGCTGGCTTTACATTAGAAAAACTGTTTTAATGAACAGGTATAAAAATTCTAGTCCTCCACATGCTGACCATATTCCTTATGCTTTCTCCAAATGCCCTCTTTACCCTGTGTTTCTCATGGAAAGTTTTATGGATTCTGTTACAAGGGATGCTTCTAAATCTCCATAGTGAGAGAGGACTTTTTAAATGGGGGTGTGGGAAAGAAGAACAGGCTGGGGGGGGAACTGATGAGTACTGGAAAGTATAGGACTTACCATAATCGAAGAATTTTCTGGGGAAGAACCAATAGATTCTAATCCTTTTCTTTTTTATTATGAGAACATTCCAACAGGGCAAAACCAATTATTCATCAATTTAAGAATTTGATGATAGCTAGTGACATAGCGCTCTGATACTTAACTTGTCAATTAAAAATGACGTACTAAAACTGAGGAGGGAACTGTTTACAATTGTGCCAAGTTCAGCTTGCAATATATTTGAAAATCGTGGGAGTGGTAGGCAAAAGGTGCCCTATGTATGATTCCTAGCTTAAGAGACCAGTGTTGTGGCAGGCAAGCTCGAATTAAGCCATCTGATGGTCTTTCTATTTTGCACATGAACTGCTGACCTTAGGTTCATTGAATTAAAAGAAGTGTGATTTTCACCTGCTGTTTCTACACGGGAAGCAAACTCACTAGCTTTCTTCACTTTTGCTTTTGGATCAGTAATTTTTACAATGGCAGAGTGGATTTTAGACAACAATGGTCAAATTACAAATAAATGTGCAGCTGGTAAAGTCTAAGGGCTTACCAGGGTGTACTCTTGATTGCTTGCACATTTATGAGAGTTTTCTGGGCTCAGGAATTAATAATGGTGCTTTAGCAGTTTTCAAAGCAACACTCTGACTTTGCACAGCTTGACCTTTTACTGCTTTTGTGTCCAAGGTACTCATTCCCATCTGCAACACCCTCTTTGACAAGACTGGACATTTTAGGATACACACTGATTACTACATGCCAAATTGATATTTTAGAGGGGTCTTCAGACAGTTTTCCAGAGAAGGAAGTGAAAAGGTGTCAGAGTTTCCTGAGAAATATTTTGAATTAACAGTTCTGAATTTTCATATTAGTATTGAATCATTGAAGGAGTTAAAAAAAAAAAAAAAGTTTGTATGTAACCACAGCAACAACTGTGAAATGGGTTGCATGAAAACATCTCTAATAAATTAAAGTGCACGACTACCTAGAGCACAGGGGATACCTCAGTGTCTTAGGAGTGCCTTTAATACCCTGGGGTGAATTGGCAGAGAAATGTTACAAAGCTATCCAATATTTTCTTCTGCCTAGGAGGAGTAATTCTAAGAGAATGGCTCTATTAAATTGATTTAGTGCTGATTCATGGCCTTGACTACTGCAAATCACACAGGCTAAAGTGAGAGCTGGTATCACCCTGTGAAACAGGAGATCACCTGGGCTTATGCTGCTCCTGGTTGCAAGGTTATCTTCTTTCCAACTATCTTCTACTCTGGGACATCTCCAACAGAGGTGTCAACAGTCATATTAAACCATGGAGCAATACTGTTATATTTAGTACTGGGAAATCATGAAGACAGTACTGGAGTAATCTGCATTTGTGACCTACGACAAGATTTACATATGTGCAATTCATATGAAGAGCAGCCTTGTAACCCAATGTGAAGATGTGTTCCTGAGGCAACAGGTTAGCAAAAGGTTCATCTAGGATTTTAAGAAATGAATGGCCAACTGAGACCACTGTTATCTTAGAAGGTCTTAAGAAGCAGGAGCTGTGAAATTCAATTTTCAGATGGGAAATTTTTAAGATAGCAAGAGAAAAGAACTAAAGTAAATGAGAACTACAAAATGTAATGGAAAAAGAAGAAATCCAAGACACTGACAAAAGCTTTGGCAAATATACAGATGAATGAAGAATGAGAAAAGACTGAGATCTTGTCTGTTACACGTCTCTCTGTAGAAAGAACAATATTATAGGGGAAAAAAGGTTGTCTGAAAACTTTAATTTCAGGTGATATTCACAGTCTTCTTCATATACTTTAAGGCCATGTAAATTAGATACAACAGAACTGTTTATAGTGGAGCAACTTCTTGAAGATCAGTGGGAAAAACTTTGCTTTACTTACTATCCAGATAGAAAATAGAACTCAAATCTGATCTTTCTGATCATGAACTTTTTCTTAAGAGCTCACAAATAAAGAATGGGTCTTTATTTAATAATAAAGGTATTTATTAAATAATAAATATTACAAATAAAGACATCACACAGAGATGTGTCAGTCTACTGACGTTCGCAAATGGTGTTTAGCCTGTGCAGTCATGATTGCTTTCAAAATAAGCATTTTTGATGAGAAGCTTGTCTTTGGTTGTCTGAATTGTGCCAAATGAGGTATATTGTCTTTGTCCAGTGTGCTTCTATAAAATTCAGTTATCAGGCAAATTTGAGCTATTTATATATTTTACCTGTGCTACTATTGCCCTGTTAAGTTCAGGTAACGTCATCAGATTCAAGGAACCTGTGACATGTATAGCTTTCCCCAGAAACTGCAATGCACTGGGAATTTTTATTGTTGATTTGTTAGGATGCACACATCCAAAGGGACTTTTGACCTAATTCAGAACTGTAATACAGAAACCTCTGCTAAAAGGCAACACTTCAGATTGCATCAGTAAAAGATCTTTCATCAGATACTGCTGAAAAATATAACTTAAACAGCACAACTCTCTTTTTTAATGTAAAAGTACTTTTTTTTCCTACCTTTAGAACAGCAGACATGCCTTTGTTGTAAAGGTCCAAGAATTATGAGATTGTAAGGCTTAAATACATAAAAATCAGGAGCATTAATCACAGTAATAGAAAAGAGACAGACTTCCTTTTCAATACAAGAATAATGTATTGCTCTCATGACAGTATATTCTTTCATTATGATTTTGATTATCATAGGACTGACTTTACTCATAACTGTCAGTAGCTCCAGTGATTACAATTCATGCTGAAATAAATATTGCATTCATCCTCTCTGAACTGAACCTAACCCAAAGTCAACACAGTTATGCTTCTGTATTCACAGAGTTGAGGGTCAGTTGCTGTTTCCATTAAACTCTCTATTTTTAAAGGTCTTAACTTGAATTTTGCTTTTTGTTGTGTTTAGGCTTTCTATACTTACAATATTAACTGCACAAAACCCACATGTGTATGCAAAATAAAATATGCATGCCAAAGAAAAATCATGATCCAAATTTAAAATATATGGGTTTTCAATGCCCAGAAAAGAGAAAAAAAAAAACTTACACACTTTCATTCAGATATGCAACACCAAAAAAAAAAACAAACCACCAAAAACAACCAACCAAAAAAACCCAAGAATACAACCAACCCAAACCTCCCCTGAGGAACAGCCAAAAATATACTTGGTACAAAGATAACAGTCTGTGGTCCCAGAGCTGATTCCTGGGAACCAGGTAATTTTGACAGAACTTCAGGAATGTTATAGTGATTGAAGATTTAAAAGTAAAATATGCACATCTGTTCTTGTATGCACACCCACAAAGACATACACAAACTCAAATACACAGATGATATCAGTCTGAGTTACAAGTATGCCCAAGCCACAGCATGCAAAGTTATATCTTTTATGCACAGCACTGAAGTCATCTAACTAATAATCTCCACTCATATTCCATAATCTCCATTCATTCCCCCCATACCATCTCATTCTTTAACTCGTGCCCAGGTGTATCACACAAACTCAAATACACAGATGATATCAGTCTGAGTTACAAGTATGCCCAAGCCACAGCATGCAAAGTTATATCTTTTATGCACAGCACTGAAGTCATCTAACTAATAATCTCCACTCATATTCCATAATCTCCATTCATTCCCCCCATACCATCTCATTCTTTAACTCGTGCACAAAGATGGATATTGCAGTTTAAGCTGGTGCATAACTAGCAATTCAAATATTATAAAGCAATACCTTATTGCTATGATTTGAAGTATAGTGCACTGGATTTCATCTGAGTGTAAATCGTCTTGCCACTCTTGCTGCAGAGCCAATACAGAATTGCTGAATATCAAGAATGTCTGAGGAGACTTAGATAAATAAAAGTCCTCCAGGTCCATCCTAGTAAAGTGTGTCTAAACCAGTATTGGATATGCTTCTGTACAATGACCATCAACTTTGACCAATCTTTTCTAAGGTGATAATAAAACATTTATTTTGAACTCATTTAGCCCAACTGATATGGTTACAGGGAAGATTTTCGTACCATTTTAGAAGACAGGTGGTGTGTGCAATCAGTCTGAGTTGTAACATTACCTATGAGAGTACAATTACACAATGTGTTTACACTGTCATGTCAATGCTCCAGTCCTCTGAAACCATGCCTGTATTGCATTAGGAAAAGTTTGCCAAATCATTCTGAGGAGATGGCAATGTGATTTTCACAGGATAATCTGGCCCTTAACATTTTTTAAAGTTTTCCCTGGAATTATTTTTTTCCTGAAAAAAAAAAAAAAATTAGTTTGTTGCCATGAATATAATTTACTCATATTATTAAAGCAGAACCTGCCACATTTCCTGCTTTTGCTAGTATTGTATCATTTTAGTAACATTTAGCAATGCTATCCTCACTAGCACTGTTTAGAAGGAATGACATCTATCAAGGGTTTTTAAATGGGGAGATGCTCAGTCCTAACTAAGTAGTTGAGTAAAACTACTTAGTTTTACTCACTTAAACTTTCACCTAACTGTTAAAAGCCTCAACTTGATAGAAGCTGTGATGGAATCCTTCCCCCATTTACTTGGCCCTACCCAGAATAGGAACCTGGTGGCAAAATTTCCCTATCTGTGTGGAGGAAGGAAGCAAGCAGGCCAGCTGCCCATGGAGCAGGTGGATATGAGCTTGAAGACCTGGGCTTGGAGGGTATAGGGCTACATACAGTGAGCTACCTTTTATGTGAATTCCCCAAATGACTGTGATCTGGCTAGAGTACCAGTTTTGCTGACTCTTGCTGTGCAAAGTCTGACCTGTTGCTGAGATTTTACTGCTTGCTGAAAGGAGCAATAGTGGTGGGAACTTTCCCAGTCACGGGAGTCAGGAAGGTCTTGTCCATGCTTGTTGCAATGAAGCTGAAGAGGTTGAGCAGCAAGATCCAGAAGTGGTGTCCACGGGGCACTTGCTCCCCTGACTTCAGAGGAATGGCGACAACTCTTGATGGCTGAAGTGCTGCGTGGGAGAGCTTGGAGAAGCAAGCAAATTGCAGGATGGAGGTCTGTCTGCTGAAATGCTAGTCGATCAAATCCTGAGCCCGAGTTAGCAGATGTTAGCTTTTCTTGGTATTTGCTGTGGCACTGTGAATTTCCCATTGACAGCACTGGGACGGAGATCTGTAACGATGATTAAGAGCACCTACTGAATCACTGTCATTTTGGTTGTCATGCTGTTGGTGGTTGTATATGCAGGGATACACCACGGGTTATTTTTAAGTCTAAAACCTGAATTATTACCTTGGTCAGAACAACACAAATATTTTCTAATCCCTTAATTTGGTGCCGGAAGGAAACTGGGGTTCGTGTTGTCCCCTGTGGCTCTTCTTTTCTCTGTATTAGATGAAGGAAATGAAGCAAAGCCAATTCCAGTGAAGCTCTGAGCTTTTGAATGAAAAGTACTGGAGGTCCAGCAAACTAAATAAGAATGTATTAGCTGAAAAAAAAAAAAAACAAAAACCAAACAACCCAGCCCATAAAAGAAAAGAATAATGTTTAGAAGGGTAGAAACAGGAAATTACTTGTGAGAAATGTATAACACTGAGTGATTTCTTATTTAAATCTATGATGCCAATTTAGTGTTTAAAGCTGTTCAATGGCTGGAATACAAACTTCTTGTGAAATATATTAGGTGTTTAGAGTCACTTAGTGCTTAGTAAAAAAAAAACCCTCCTAATGAAACAATGTATTAATTGCTCAGGGCCACTCAAAGCAAATGCACATAAAATATTTAGATGTCTGGAGATGCTCAGCAGCTTGATAACCAACTTTTAATAAAGTCTATTCAGTGTTTGGAGTTGATCAGCAGCTAGGAAAACAACCTGTGCTCAGCAGTAGAAATGCAGGGCAAATAAAATACAGAGCTGCTCAGTGGTTGCAGCAAGGTTTTTAAAGCTACATGAAAATTAGGGAGACTAAATTAAGCAGTAACAGTTGAGGCACTGGTAGTTCCATAGGATTAATGGCTGGCTAGGATGAGTTGATGCCCTGTGGCTATATTTCAGGTCATTAACCCCAGCTGGTCATTTGTCCCCAGGAAATGCCCAGCACTGAGGTCATTATTACTATTGTAAACAGTTAAAAAAAGGAAAAAAGTGGCCAAACAAAACCAATAATCCCTCAGCAGACTTATACGTGTTAAGAGTATATGGATGTATGCAGCGTGTATATGTAGTTTACGGAGAGGCATCCATATTCATATTAACATAGATTTTCTCTAGAACAACTGCAGTTCCTTAGAGTCAGTAAGATTACTGGGAAATCTATTTTCTCTTGGTACATGAATCAGATTCAAAGTTTGGTTGCTCTGCACCTCCTAGGTGATGCTGCCTGCCACCCTTTAAGGCAAGAAAGAATACTTCAGTTGGGATACTCACTGTGGCCTCATTTGGTTAAGTGGAAGCTGCATTTGGGACTATTCCCAGCATCCTGTGGCCTTCACATACTGACCTACTTTCCCTTTCCTGTTTAAGAATAACAGGGTGGCAGCAGTACATCCTGTTATACTTTGTGTTTTTATAGAAACATGTACCCAGAAGGATACTAAAGAACTTCTCTCAGACTACATAAAAATTACTGGGCTTGCTGCTGAAATGAAGCTGCCCTTGGGAGAATGGTAACCCTTTCTGGGACAGCAATATAACACAGTGGTGTTTCAGCAGGAGGAAGTGAAGATAAAATTTAATTGAAACAACAGGGGAAATTTAGGCAGGTAGGACATAAATACCTGATGGAGTTTGGCCAAGATTAACTTCCCTAAGTCATTCTACAACTCATTCTGACTGTCCAGCCATGAACACATCTACCCTGCATTTTTAGCATTTACCTTAATTTTATATTTCTGGACTAGGATATAGATTTGCAAATCACCAGAAGACACCATGATTGTTTAAATGCTATGAATTATGCTCTGGACTATACTCTGGAAGCATTTACCCCTTTCTATTAACCTAAATTAAGCACCTAAGGCAGAAATTGTAAGAGTACTTCCATAAATAGCTTACAACAACAGTAAGGCAAGATAGAAAGGGAACCAGCATATATCTCTTTCACGGGAAGAGGAAATCTGTTATAGATTTGTTTTGATGTGATTGGGAGTATCTGTTTTGGATTGCCTACGATGACCTGCTAACAGGAATGGAAGGGCTTTTTCCAGCTCTCACAATCGGATATCCTAGAGACATCTCATCATGCCCACGAGAAATTCCTTCTTTTATCTCCAGCTGACCAGCATATTAAGCCTTTTCTTTTTTCCTCTTCAGGGTGATCAAAGTGGATTCATACCACACAGCCTTGTTGCCTAGGTTGTTATAATGTCCCTTAACTCTTCAGATTAAAGTAGCAAAGTCTGAGAAAATGAATATGAATTTACATGCTGATCATCTAGGCTCATAAGTTTGACTGTTGAGTTCTCCGGCTGTTATTACATAAAGGTCTTTGCAGATTAATTTATTCATCTGTCATTTGTTCAGAACAGAGGCCTGAAAGCATCAACACAGTTCACCAGCTGACCATGTCATTGTGGGGATAGGAAAAAGGACTCATGTTATAGACATTAGAAAAATACTAATTCTGTGAGCTTACAAAATCTTGTTCACATCTCAGCAGAATTATTACTTTATTTGAAATGTTGTCCTTAAAATCTATCACATAAATTCAATTTGCATTAGAATTTATGTCTTTGCTTTTTTTCTTTACCCGAGGTCTTTTTAAAAGGAAGTAAATTAACTAATACATTAAAAAGAGATGACAAATAGCAGGGCAGCTTAGAGCCAGTTTTTTGCATTCAATCATATGCTGCTAGGTTCTTAATTTTTTAACCTTAGATCAATCTAGCATAGTTTCCTGTATCTGTTGAGTCAGAGTGTAGAATCAAAACACAGACAGGAGTAGTGTTATATATTCAAAATTTTGTTATGGGCAAGATGAAATGACATATATAAATTCTGGATTTATGATTAGAATGATTAAGATAATGTCATAGCAATCAAAGAGTTAATATTAGTTCAGATCTAGTTATTGCAGAAAAAGAGAGAAAAAGAAAATAAAAAAAAATATTACTGTCCAGGAAATGTCGCAATAGTAACAACATAGCTAAAATACATAGTGCCATGGAGAACTGAAGGTGGGGTGGCCTCAAGACCTAAATCATGATGTTGTTATGGTGACCAGTGAATGATGATTCACCGACATAAAATCTACAATTTATTTATCAAGTACTATGGGCATAGCACATGGCTAGTGATTTTTATACCAAGATTTCTACTTCACCATACACAGGCACTCCCACTAAGCACACTCCCACCATCCAAGGGCCCTGCCCCTCTGGTCCATTCTCAACCTACACCACGGACTTTAAGGAAGCAGGACACTCACTCCAGTTGGTCAGTGTCCAAGCCTTTGCAGGTGGCCTGGCTTCCACACAGTGATGCCACCTTGGGCTCAGCTTTCTGCATAGCACTGGGCATCTGCAGATTGTTTCGTCCAAGTCACTACTCTATTAAATATTTATTGCTTTCTAGGATAGATAGTCAGCATAAACTATGAATAGCTTTTTTGAGCAAATAGCTACAGGCCAATCTCTTTGACTTTCTCCCTAAGACTAAACTAGTGGTCATTGCATTAGTTGCTATCATTTTCTAGACTCTGTCCCAGACATGTTACAAGAATGTAGATTTAACAGTTCATCTGGGAGAACTACCTGTGCTCCTGTATTTTTCCACTGCTGCTAGAATCACCTAATGAGTTGTATCTATGCAGAGGCAGTCCAGACATTTTATCAGATGCTTTCAAGTAGTCCTTGTCCTGTGACAACACATGCTTCCCCCTTTCCCAATGCTGTTTCTTCTGATCCACCAACCTTCCTGCTGTCCACTCAAGGTGTGTATATCAGGGTACAAGCCACTAGCATCTTGAATCCTTTCCTGGGATGATCATAATGTTGATATTAATGGCTTCTCCCTTCCCTTCCCTTCCCTTCCCTTCCCTTCCCTTCCCTTCCCTTCCCTTCCCTTCCCTTCCCTTCCCTTCCCTTTTCTAACATGCTGTTGTATCTTGCTTTTTCCAGGTGCATTCTATGTATGTTACATTCTCATTCTTTGAGACTCCTAAAACTAATTTTTTTTTTTTTAGCTCTGTATCTGCATTTCTTTAACTGTCTGGTAGTGAACTATTTATATTCTTAGGGCCTTCAGTGGCAGCCAGTGTCTCATCCCTTATTATCCCATGCCTACTCCTTTACAACACATATTGTGTCCCTGCTTCTCAAGATATCTACCACTCTACCAGGCTCATTCCCCTCTACAGTACAATTGCTGTATTACAGTCATAAATATCAACACAGCATAACTACATGATAGTACTTGTTAGCTCTGGTCATTAGACAAACTACTCTTAGTACTAACACATGCTTTTTTAAAACATGGCTCCTTGTAGTTGAAGGAAGGTTCAGACAAACCACTCGTGACAAGCCTTGCTCGACATCTTGCAAACTCAGTGAAAAAACTGTGGCTGGTTACTAGCAAAGGCAATGTCAGTATCATATTAGTGGCCTACGGGGCTACTGCAGGAGGAGTCACCTCTCCCAGAGAGGAAGATACTTCCTTATCTGCCTCTATGCCTCTGCTTGTCTGTGGAATATGAGAGGGAAAGCAAGGTGATTCCTTCTTTCTCTCCCTCTTTCATCTACAGAAAGCTATTTATAAATAGTGCCTCATGCTCATACTTTTGCAAACCCATGAGCTGTTGACCTTTTGCATCTTGCAGCTGCAAAGCTGAATAATTTTGCCCTAAATTGCACACAAAATTGTAATGACACCAAACATTAACGTTAACTGCTGATGAACCTATTTCATTACTTTTAATAACATTATATCTGTGTTTGTCTGCTCAATGCAGTGATAACTTAGTGAAGGAGAATTCATTTCACATATTATCCACATAAGCAATAATGAGGGAAATCAGTTTCCTCTAGAGTTGCAGAGAGAAGTTTAATTAAATTTGGGTATGGGCCAATTGATTTCGTATTGGTCACTTGCTTTCTGGCTGACAGTGGGATCTTAGGTCTCGAAGACAGGTGCAAAATCATGCGAATCCATTAGTAAAAATGCCCATAGCTGAAGCAAGTCTTTGGGAACTTTTGAATAGGGATGAAAAAGCAGTATTTTGACATTAATGCCACAGAAGACTTATTATTTTTGTAAGATTTTTATTAATCTTATACTCTGGAAGGGCTTTGAGTGGCTATGAACACACATGTACCTAGCAAACCATTGTGTAGTAATAGTGAGTGTAAAAAATTGCATAACGCAGTCTTTCACTGCTGGGATATTGTGGTGTTATTCATGACAAGGAAAGCAACTCACAGACAGGCCAATGGCAAAGACAACTTTCGATTTTTGAGGAAAGAGGCTTTGTGTTGTATGTACTCATATTAAAATGATTAGTACATTTTCTAGTAGTTATTGCAAATGAATTCTCACTCAGCATATCCACTGTGTTCATGGGGAATGCATTCAGTGGGCACTGCTCGGTCAGCTAGTCTGAATATGACATAATAAAACCATATGTCATGGATTGCTTCTTGTGGAACCAAATCTATCTGAAAACCCAATAATTTAAACACAGTTGTTGCTAGTATCTTAACGAATCAACCTGTAGAACTGACTTCTTTAATAAATATATTACTTAAAGATGGCTTGAATCACTGAGTTCTTAATCCAGGTATAACCGGAGGAAGAAAAATAAAAAGATTTGATATTTCCACTTTAAAATGCATGCAAATCAAACTTCAGGTGATACAGTAGTACTGATCTGTAATAAATTACCGAGGACTCTACCCAATCAGAAGAGTTTTGGGCAAAGGTCTAGTGGATGCTTCTATGGAAAGAAACGGGAAAGGCGCAGAGCACTACACCTGCAGCTGCATAATAAAGCTGTGGGCTCAATCCTGCTCCAACCTGAAGGAGCAAGGCTTAGGCAGCTGACTTACATGGGTGCAAGATTAAGCTGCAAATCATCTGTGTGACCTTCATGTTATTGTGCCTCACTTTTCAGTTCAGGGTGAACCCAGGATCTGCCTGAGATTATTTTTTTCCTGTAAGACAAAGGACAACTTGTAGCCTAAATGCTGAATATTGCCAAGGGGCTGCTGTAGGCTCCAGGAGCCTGGCAAAGGCAGGAGTGGAGGAGTGAACTTCTGGAGGAATGAGCAGATTTGTTTAAGCTGTACTAAGCTGTTACTGTTTATTAAATTCAATTTGTCAAAGGTGTAGCATAAATTACTCTATCAGTTGCTTGTAAATGGCATCATTCTGTATGGGAAAGGGTAAAGAAAGGGTAAAGCAAGGTATTTAATTTCCAATAAGCATCTAAAATATGTCATCCCAGAGAGCTGAGACTGACAGATTCACCAATACAGGAATGCAAACGCTGTGCCTTCTGTGACCTTCCCTCTCTTCTTCTCCTTCCCCACATTTCTGGGGCAAGTACGAAGTCTGGCCAGACATGCCTATGAATCTTTGGCAACGTATATTGGCAAGAAAGAGCTGAAATTGCTATACCAAGTCATCATGTTGAACTACTGGGAATGCCACTGTCAATAGTAAATTGCTACGTTGCAAGACAGCAGGTAGCAGAGGAAGCTCCTAGCAGGGAGATGGATCAGTTACAGAACTTACACCCCACCAGAGAGGATTATGAATGAAGCCCCAACAGAGCAAGAACAATTTGATAAAATTAGGACAGAGTTTTTAGTAGAATGGAAAGAGGCTTTTTCAGTGAAAACCTCCCCTCCAATGCTAAACACGTCAGGGGAGAGTCTATGTTGTGCCTCTAGGAGATGCAGCACAGACCTCAAAGCCAAGAGTCAAGAGAGAGAATAATGACTTTAGATTATCTCTGTATCCTCATAATTCTGGGCTGCTCCTGCAGAGCTAGCCTGAATTTCTGCAGCTATGTACTGTGGCCATATACCCAACACATCCATCCTATTCCAGTCTGGCTCTGTCCCGTTCTTGCCCCAGACTGAGCAAGAGCTTGAAAGACAGATTATGCAAATGTGTTATAGACAAGCAAATACATCTTGACACAGGTATATGCCATGAAAAATCCTAGTCTAAATGGTTAGAGCTGACCCAAGCAAAGAACAAATGAAGAGTCTAAAACTAAGAGTCACAAAAGCCTTAATTATATTTTAGGGGTTTTTGGTTTTGATTCCTTTTTTTTTTTTTTTCCCCTTTTTACAGAACAAGGTGCTGAAGTCCTTATTTAACTATTTCTATATGCCAAAAAAACAACAAAATATTCAAAGCATTGGGGTAGTTGGTATACCTGTTCACTTGACAAGTTATCCTTATGTCAGCTGTGGGACGCAGCAGAACTCTAGATCTCTGAATTTTATTTAGGAAGGCTTCAAACCTGTATTGTGTTTTATCTGGTGATTGTCTGTGGTAAATGTAATGCTATGATCTTTGCAAGTTGGTAATGGAGTGATACCTCTCTGTATATAGTTGTTGTTTTTTTTTTTTTTTTTTTAATTAAAAAACCCCAATAAATAAGGAAACAGTTTTCTGCCCTACAGCCTTATTCAAAAATTAACATTTCAAGTGTAGCCATCATCCTTCATATTTTCCAAGCATCTCGACTCCCATCCCTGTAACATTTTTTCTGATTATCCTGCTGTCCTGTTTAATCAATAGAGCTACAAAGCCAGCTATCTCTCACTCTATGGTTATCTTTCATTGTACAGTACATAATGCCACTAGTCCTGCTGATAACAAAGAGCACACAGAGGGAATGTGGCACTGCATGTTTGTTATCTTCCACTCAACTAAACATACCTCTCTTTCTCTCTTGGCTCTTATCAATGCAAAAATGTGGAAAACAAGTTACTCCTGGTGTCAACACTGCACACGCCAGTTGGGACCGAGGTGTTTTGCCTATCTTAAGGCTGTGGTTTGCTGACACTACAAAGGCCGGCCAATTTGATACATTACATCCTCAGACTTTAAGAGGGCAGTGCAACGTGGGGCTGTCCACAGCCACCCTTGCACAGATGGAGGGAATACTCTGGATACATTGTGAGCATCAGGCAGGGAGATCGACCCAAAAGCTATTCATGGTTGACCTCAGGCCCTTCAAGAAAGAAAGTAATCCAGTTCTGTTCTTTTTCATTTCCTACAAAACTTGAAAGCTGATATGGTTTGGTCTCTCTCATGACAATAAGAAAACAGCTAAATTGAACCTTCACTTCAGTTTGAGAACAATCTAGTGGCTTCCCTTCTCGCAGGTCTGCCACTTCACAGGGTGAAAGTGCTTCACTCAGGAAACAAAGACCATCTTTTACGTCTTTCCTGACACAAAACAGCTTAATGCGTGTGGGTGCAGTCATTCTGATCTTTTGAGAATTTTAACCAAGATATATTTTGCTGGTGCCTCCAATATAACATGGGAGACTCTCATGTTTCACAGTTACACAGAACAATGACCATGGATGGATTCAGACAAAATTTCAGAGACACTCACAATTTTTCCATTTGCTTTCAGTTGTTGCGTGCTGTTTGATCCTTAAAAAGGCTTAAACTGATGATTATTGTTTTCCACAGTATTTTCGTGCTTGCTTTATTTCTAAAGGAAAGACGAATGGCCCATAATAATAAGCTCCTTAAAAAGAAAACAAATAAATGTTTTCTTATTTCCTTGAGGGCATAAGTGTATTGGTTTATGTGTGTGCAGCATATGTGTGTGACAAAATCCTTGTCAGCTAAGAATAGTTTGAAGAAAAACACCCTGTGCATATCTACATAGCATATCCATCTGTAGAAGTATACATAGAAGATCATATTACATGTTTTGTACTGTGACTTTTATCAAAGATATGAAAATTTTGCAGATAAATAAGAAGAGCAGAAATATAATTTCGCTTCAGTGTTGTATTTGATGACACTAAAATAATCTCCAAAGCACAGTTATGCTTATGTTGGAACCACTTCAAAATTTGTAATTTCTAACACTGTTGTGAACTTTGAGATAAGAGATGAACCTACAGTTGTGGTTTATGTCTTGCTTGATAGCATGACCTTTGATAATGTGTCTCAGTAATGGATTTCAAAGCTTTGCATAGTATTTATGATATGTTCATAACCCTATTACTTCTAGCTCTAGGCAAACACTATGTATCTTCATTCAGATTTTTAAATAAATTTACTTCAAGTGTGTTGATATAATGCTTGTGTTTGCTTTCTGCAAATATTCACCAAATGAGTAGGACTAGTGTGAAAAACTTGAGATAAGCAAATTTACTGTCTAATAATCAAATATCTTTTTGAAGCTGATGTTGGATTTTGTGCTGGAATCTTTATGTACTCTGCTGATTAGCTAAAAAAAAAAAATAAAAAAAAATCATACAATCCAAAACCAACATAATATTATTTGATACACTTAACCAGCCAACACAAATATCTGAACACTCATAGTGAACTGGGCATTCTGTGAAGTAAAATATTTCTTGGGAATAGTTCTGTTGTAGGATTAATCTTGCTAAAACTGCCCATTGGATAGTTTTAATTTGATTTTTAATTAAACATTAATTAATTTTCATTGTAATTTAAACTCTACTCTACAGAACTAGACAATTTAACTCTCCAAAAAGTATATGCTATAATACAGACAGCTCAAGTGTCAGTGACTTCTAATTGAAATTTTCCCAACTGGAAAACTCTGTGTATAGTTGCTTGTAACAGTGCCAAAATTAAGTTGCTAAGCTCAAAATTTTCTACACTGGATGTCTGCATTTAGGTGATATAAGAAGTGTGTGTGTCTGTCTATGTCTGTGAATAAGTAAGGAAATATGTGTACACTTCTAAATGATCACGAAATTAAATATTCATTATCAAATTATTTTAATAAAGTCTGCAAACTCTGCTAAATGGCAATTTTACTAAAAGATAAGAATAAAAACAGTTGGCTAGATGGAGAGTACAAAGTTTGAATCCGTTCATTAATGTGTCCCACTTACCTCTGTCTCAATCATATACGCATAGGTTTTTCTTTTTTAATAAAATGAAGTTAGGAAAAAAAAAAGAAAGAAGCAAAAAAATGGATGTGTATAAATATTTTGGTAATAGATTCGTAGCTGATGAAAACAGTTACAGTTCCCTAATCCCTAAATGAAAGCAAGTTATTTTCACCAAGTGGAATAAGTCTGGACTTGAGTACCATATGTATTAGTTGCGGTGAATCCCAGAGTTTATGACAGAGATTATCCAAAATGAGTACAAATAAAACCTTTGTATCACATATACAGCTAAGCTATGTTACAAATTTAACATAAAAAGTATTTCAGATATGGTTCAGGAGTTTTTACGATTTTTTTAATTTATACTCTTATTGCACATCCTTCTGTATTAAAACCAAATTAACTTGCTATTATGAGGCAACTACACAGGCCTCAGAATGATTACTGGTGCAGTTTTGAACCTCTAAATGTTCTTAAGTGACTTGTTTATAAATCACTGTATTCCACTCTTGAGGTCTAGTATGTGCCAGCACTTCCAAGATAGAAACCTTTACCAGTTTGAATGGAAAAAGCTTCTTAGTAGCTCTTTTCCCTGAATGAAACATGTTTCTGCATTCTTGACAATAAGAGAACCTCAAACATCTCACTTCAGAACTGAGTATTGCCCATCTTCCTCCTTATTACTGTGTAATTTGGAGAAGAATTTGCACATTTTGTTGTGAACAGAAAATGTTGGTTAGTTTTGTTTTTCTTTTTCATTTTTTTAAATTTTTTTTAGAATGTTAAAAAATAGCAGACGGTTGAGAGCTCCACAGAGGTTAAGAGTGTTAGAATGAATCCTGACAGAGATAGATTAGTAGGCAGAACGCAGGTGAGGCAGTCAAAGGTGCATGATAAATGTAATTTATCACATGGATATTCAATTTACCACATGAACATCAACTCCACCTTTGCCTGAGTCTTTTGTCTAACGTGGTAAACCTGTCTCCTGTACTCTGTAACAAATCCAACTAGCTAATACTAGGTCTCATGAACAAGTAATTACAGTATTCTTCACTTAATTAGTAACCAGAAGAAAATAAAGTCGATTTAAAGAGCCTTAAATTAGGGAGAAATTAATTTAGGTGGGAGAAGGACTTGCTCTAGAGTCTTTTCTTTCCTTGTAAGTGCTCTAAACATGAAGAGTGGACCCATAAATGAATTTATGATGTATTGTGGTGTGTGGCAGTGCAATATGGGTAAGTTATGAGGCCACTTAAGGGAACAAATTCAGATAATGATGATAAAACTTGTGAGTGTGTGTGTCTCTGCATGCATGTGCACATAAAAATCAGAGGAGGCTTTCTGCTGTGTCCTTAGGTGAAACCCTAGGGTATCAAATTGCACATGCTGCATCTGTGTTTGATGTGGTAGACTTTTCGTGCCTGAAAAATGACAGACTCTGTGATACTTTTTTAGGAAGTTAGCAGTCTTAGCATCACCACCTCAAGCTGTTTTTAAGAACTAAAATATGTGAAAAGAAATACAGTAAAAATATAGACCCTTCTTATAGAATATTACCTAAATGCAAGATAAAATATGTACAATATACCACTGCTAGTTGTGTTCTAAATGTTAGATGGACGAAGATACCTTGCTGCAATCTGAAGTTAAATATCTAAAGGCAGCAAATATTAACTCTTCATTTACAGTTTCAGCAATTCCTTTCTGCTGGCCATGACACATTGTGGCACATGGAGCTCAACCAGTACATGGGCTAGCTGAGTTTTGCTGAAAATGCCTCAGTCAGAATCACAGAATCATGGACCAGTCTGGGTTGGAAGGGACCTTTAAAGGTCATCTTGTCCAAACCTCCAGCCTGCCTAATGCAATCTCTGAAGAACAGCCTACCTGCTGGTCTAGAAACTAGGCACTTGAAAATTAGGAACTGAAAATCTCTCCTGGACTGTCTGACTAGTCTTGAAAAGAAATGAGGGAGAAAACATCACCAGTGGGGAGTAGGGGCCAGACTGACCTCAGCTGTCCCCCCCCCCGGGTCATGCCTGAACCCACAGGTCCAAAGCATATCTTTGGCATGTTCACTCTCAGATCATCCCTGTTTTCTACATTGTGGTGGTACAATGTCCGTAGAAGCTTAGAAATAGTGGTTTTAAGTTTCCTCTACTGTCTGAGGAGATATCAGAGCCCAGTCTTCCACGCCTGAAAGTGACGCCGTGGAAGACCAAGAAGATTAAACCAAACAAAACGGAAAGAGGCAAGGGGCTTTTACAAAGTGAATTAGAGGGAAAAGAAAAGGCTGAGAAGACAAAACACAGATGGGAAGAAAAGTGTTCAGGTAGAGAATTATTTAAAAAAAAAAATAGAAAGAAACAAACCAAAACAGAATGAAAAGGCACATTAGAATAATAATAGCAACATAATTTGGCTTTGGGATTAACATTTCTAAAATTCACTCTTTGGGGAAAATGTGTTTTCAAAGGTAACAGATAATCATTTCACAAACTTAAGAATTATTTTTATTTTCCCTTCTGGCAATAAATACCTGTAGTTCATGACAATGCACCTATTACTTTTTGTTTATATTTATATGCAGATAGTGTTATTTATAATAGTGTTTAATAGTAATATTGCCATCTCAGTTCAGGCTTTTTGTCTAATTTTCCTCCAGCTCCATTTTTTACGTTAGAAGTATGTTAATATACTTCACCCTGAACTATGGCATACTAATAATATGTCATGCTCCCATTGCAATAACCATCTGCGTATTTCAAAGGACCTCACAAACTGCGAAGCAGATAGATTTTTCAATATCTTATAAATCATAAGCCATGGAATAAAAAATAAAAAAAGAAAGCCCCTTTCAGGGATTTGCCTGTATCAAGAAACAAATTAGTAAGAGAATAAGCTGGGCTTATACTCAGAATTATCTCTTCTTGGCTGCTTTTGGTATTGTTCAATGCAAATCTTGTGGTAGAAATATTTTCTTTGTTTAAGCCATGCTTCAGAATGGAAGAAATAATCCAAACACCTGTACATACCTCAATCACACTTTTCCCAGCATGCTTTTGCTATTTTGGAGCTAGGCAGAGGAACAAAAGCCTATGAAATGAATGGAAAAGACCCACACAGAGAGGATTGAGTTCTTTACCTGTGAATGGTCAGCAGTCATAAACAGACTTTAGCCTACATAGACCACCACTGCTACCAAAGGACATCCTTGAAATCATGAAATGACTAGTGCCAGAGGAGGTAGCAAACTGGGCTTCAATAGACGTTGAAGTGCTTTATAGAAAGCTGAACACTTCAAAAGAGGAAAATTCTTTTCCAAAATATCCTTTTGCCTCGTACTTGGGCCACTGTGGTGGGTGTGTTATACATAAATTCAAATCCCCTCAGCCTGAGAAGGGACAAAGAACTGAAATCTGTCACCTTTCCTCAAGGGCATCCTGCCGGGCTTTTGGGTGAAAAGAAATTACAACCTCTGACTGATATTTGTATGAAAAGATTTGTTTGGTGGCTATTTGTGAGAGAGGGTCCATGGGGAACAGGTCCAAGAAAAGAGACACAGCTGCTTTCCAACAGAAACATTTCCAATATTTTTAGAAAAAGGCTTTTGTCTGCAGACACTGTCATCTGAGAAACGTTTGGGGCAGTGGCTGGGGTAGAGATCCTGTCCAAATGAGCATTTTCATGGAGCCTGATCTGTAGGAAGCTAGAGTTTCCAGAGGTGCTCTGAGACCATCTCCCAGCTTGCTATTTATAAGAGCTCTCACAGGAAGATGCCTTTTTTCTGCATTTTATAGGGACTTAGTCACAAGTCCCAGATAACCATTGATATCAAAACCAGGTACTCTTGGCAATATACAACACACAAAAGCAGAACTACTTCAGGGACCTGGAGTGCATTAAGATAAAAAATTGAGTCAGTAACAGATTTTAGGTATATCCTGCTTTAGGTGGCAGCTGAGTGAGGTTTTTAAGGATGTCAGTTTGGAGCATAAAGGTCAAAATTCCTTCTGTTTTCCTAGAAATCTGACTCCCAGCTGGTTGTCTCCCTTTCCTGAACTGTGTAGAACTGCCCAGCCTTACAGATGAGGCTTCTGATGCCAAAGTACTAATGGCTGTTGTAATGCACAAATTCTTTTGTACACCTAGTCATAGATGCCTAACCTTAAGCAGTAATTTTTCACAATTTTGGCTCAAGATCTGAAGGATACACTGGCCCTTTCTGACAAACAGGTGCGAATATTACCATCAAGGATTAATTTTATATTGTTTCTTCTCACTTTTTAACCACTTATCCCGGTACACTCCATCTTTAATTTTATTTGGGATGAAGATTAATGCGGGAGATGAAGAGAGGGATTTTCTTTGGTCTGGCTAATAAGACTTTTACCTGTTAGTAAGATCAGCAATTAAAAAGGCTTGAAAAAAAATTCAACTTGAAGGGTCTTAGGATCAGAATTTGAGAGACTTTTACATGTTTTCAATTTACTTACGTGAATCTATACAACTAGGCTGTGCACACCTTATTTGACATGTTATTGCTTTCCTGGTATTTTTCATTAAGCGTGATGCCAAAAAGCTCCTGAGTTGCAGATTACTGGAGGCTAGGAGAGTAACCTAGGTAAGCATCTCTATGTGCTTGCCCTCATCTTACACTTTTTACAAAGCACTTAGGGAATTGGGTACTCTTGGAGACAGAATGCTAAATTAGCCTGACCTTGCTTCTGCCCAGGTACAGCTGTTCTCATGTTCCTTAAAAATGCTGACATTTAGCATTTGAAAGTCATTTTTATAAGGCAGTATTACACTACATCCCAGTATAAAGCGTTAGATCAATATTAAAGTAATTCCATGCGTGATGTAATGGAAATGTCTATTATGTTGCAGAATGTTACATAGAAAAGCCTGCAGCCTGTGGTACTGAAAAAACAGGGGAAACTTACCTGTATTTTCACGTGGACAGTTCATAAGCCCATATCCTTTAAAAGACTCCTGCCTTGGGAATAAGCCTTCAAATAATTTTATGTGGGATACTAGAAAACCAGAAGCAGAGTCAGTGTGAGGAGAAGGAGGACAGCAGTCTCAGGGGACTGGAGGCAGGAAGCCTGGGTGAGAGCAGTCCTCTTGCACTCCCCACGGGCTACTGACATGGTCTTTTTCTACATGAAGACCACTGGCTATTTGATAACAATATGCCAAACCCCTAACATTTTAAAGTTCTTGCTAATTTAAAAATAAAACTTTTTAAAAATTTTAGAACTTTTTTTGTAGGTGGCAGTGGCCTGAAAAATAAGAAGTATCTACTGACAACATCTGTTGAACTGTACCTCTCTGAAACAGCTCTGCTCCTTTCAACATGGAGTGCCATATATGAAGAGAATGTGTATTTTAGGAATTGATTGAAATACCTATTTTCGACTTCACCTATTCAAACAAACCTTCAGCATGTAATGCACCATGAAAAAGCGTCAGCTAACTATAGCAGTTTTACATTAATTCACCTGATTCCTGTCTGTACATGCACAAGCCATTCATCAGGTAGTATAGCCTATTAATATAGTTCAGCTTTAACATCTGTATGCACAGGTTCAGCAATCATGTCCTGCATCAACATTTATATTTATTGCAAATGTATTTTATTAGCAGATTCAAACCAGCACACAGAATAAAGCCACCCACAGACTGCTCCTTGGGTCTTCCAGACATCTATGCAGGTGTTGAACTTTATATATTTGAAATAGCTGTTGACATTTTTTCCACCTATTCTTTTAATGAGAAATGGTGTTTAAAAAATAAATAAGCACACAAAGTTTGCAGTGTTTTCAAAACATAAATAAGTGCAACATCTGAAAAAGATTATTATATTCACTTGTATTAGATTTGTGTGGCAAAGCTTTGGTAGCGAGGGAGTGATGCAGAGAGGGCTTCTTTGAGAAGCTGCTAGAAACTTCCCCCATGTCCAACAGAGCCAGCCAGCTCCAAGACAGACCTGCTGCTGGCCAAGGCCGAGCCCATCACTGACAGTGGTAGCACCTCTGTGGTAACTTGTTTAAGAAGGAGGGAAAAACCTGTGTAACACCAGCAGGAGCCAGGAAAAGGGAGTGAGAATACATGAGAGAAGCAAGTCTGCAGACACTAAGGTCACTGAAGAAGGAGGGGGAGGAGGTGCTCTGCTCCGGGTTCTGGAGCAGAGAAAAAAACCATGGTGAGACAGGCTGTTACCCTGCAGCCCATGAAGGTGTATGGTGGAGCAGATATACACCTGCAGCTCATGGAGGACCCTATGCTGGAGCATATACCTGAAGAAGGCTGTGACCCCATAGGAAGCCTGCACTGGACCATACTCCTGGCAGGACCTGTGGACCTTTGGAGAGAGTGGAGCCCATGCTGGAACAGGTTTGCTGGCAGGACTTGTGACCCTACAGGGGGACCAACGCTGGAGCAATCTGTTCCTGAAGGATGGTACCAGGACCAGTGCTGGAACAGTTAATAAAAAACTGTAGGCTGTGGGAAGGACTCACACTGGAGTGAGTCAGGTCATGGAGGACTGTCTCCAATAGGAGTGACCCCATGTTGGAGCAGGGGAAGAGTGTGGAGGAGTCCATCACATGATGAGATAGGAGTGGCAGAAACAACATGTGATGGACTGACTACAATCTCCACTCCCCATCCCCCTGAGATGCTGGGAGGAGACAGTGAATTCAGGAGTAAAGTTAAGCCTGGGAAGATAGGATGGGTGAGGGGAAAGTGTTTTAAGATTTAGGTTTTATTTCTCATTATCCTACCGTGATTTGATTGGTAATAAATTAATTTTCCTCAAATTGAGTCTGTTTTGCCCGTGACAGTAATTGCTGAGTGATGTCTCTCTGTCCTTATTTCAAGCCAGGAGCTGATATTTTCTCTCCCACATCCAGCTTAGGAGGAGAAGTGGAAGAGCAGCTTTGATGGAGCACTCAGCATCCAGCCAGCGTCAACCCACTACATTACTATTATTTTTTTTTTTCCTGCTTTCTTCTCACCTTTCATTTTACTATTCCAGACTGGGTCACAGATGTGGTTCAGTCTGTTTTACTCTTAACTGACCAGGGATTTTAGAGGAGAGATACAGAAATCCCATGGTGAAACAATGACACACTCCAGCCTGGTGAAATTAGTGTGGGGTGCAGCTTCAGGATGAGAACGGACACCAAGCTCTACACCAGTGGTATCACCCCCTGTGCAGTAGCAGCACTGCTCTTTTGGAGTTCCCAGCCTGCTCCCCAGGGTTGAACAATCTCCTTAAGGTAAATGTGACAGCAGGGTGGAAATATTTCCCAGGCTGGAAATCACTAATTTCCCTGATGTTCTCTGAGGGTTTTCATGATGTGACTTCCCTAGACAGATAAGAAAACTGAATAAGATCCACATCTCCATGTAACACCCATTTCAAAAGCCTTAGGACTATATGAGCAGTGAGAAGGTCTGACCAAGCAGGACGGCAGGGGCTGAAAATGCTGGTGAGCACTGTCACTAATGACATCAGGATATGACTGAAGCTGGGGATCAGAACAACAGTGGCCTTATGAGACCCCTGGCTGACACCTGGGGGATGCATTCCTCCTAGGGTCACTGAGATTTTTCATCAGGTGCCAAAGCAGTGATTGAGGGTGCATTTGACTACAAATGGCCAACTCTTGGAAAGAAGCAGGGCACACGTAGCATTGTTGCCTGTTCTGCCCTTCCCAGCTTTTGAGAAGCTTAAAAAAAGCTTTTCTCTATGTTGAAATGATAGAAATTTTGACTCGAAGTCATCTTTTCTCTTGTTTTCAGAACTGGAAGGTTCTGGCTTCTGGGATTGAAAACTGTTTGGGAGGCCACATGAATACACATTCTCTGTGCTAATGGCTCTGCTTCATGGCCATAATCACCTTTACCTTCCCTGACTGCAGCAAGCGTGCTTCTTTCCCTCCTTTCTCACTGCCTTCTTCAAAATCTGTGGGCTAGCACAGAAGGAAAACTTGATTTTCCAAGTCCTGGGCCAAGCTATGCCTCGGAAGACCTAATAGCTCTCTGAACAAAGCTTCCCTTTGATGGACACAGTGCTGCCTTAGTGCTGGCTACTTTGTCACACCTGCAAAAACCATCTTTCTAGCCCTCTTCACCCTGCAGAGATGCAACTTGTGTGGGCAATGTTACTTTCCTGTTGCTTACAGTGGATCCTGGTCATGCTCCTCTTTGGCAGAAAGTAACTGTGATGAGTGCAATAGCAGAGTGGAGAGAAACTGAAGTTCTAAATGCCTCAAAAATCCTTAGACTGGCAGTGTAATTTTTTATTTTTTTTTTTTTTATATAATTTAGGTGGAGGAGATGAAACAACAGGCTACCTGGGGCAGCAGCAAAGGCATTTCACAGAGGAAAAGAACTCACAATTACTTAGCAAAGCCAGGCACATAATGCAAATAACCAAGGAATAACAAACACAGTAGTATCAACATAAAGGCATGTCACTAACAAAACAACATGGAAAGTGTAATTCAAATCTTCTTGCAAAGACAAGATGAGAAGGTCTCAAACCTCTTGGGAGTGCTTCTGTGAGATTCTGTTACCAGTGAGTGGTGTCATGTACAGGGTCGTTGCTGGTGATTCATCCATCCCTGCGTGCCAGCAGGAGTGCCTGATCCTGTGTCCCTCTTCTCCTGCAGAGTCAGAGCATCTCTCTGGCACCGGATCCACACAGACAAAAAGCTGTTTGTGTGCCCAAGCCTGCAATGCTGCTTGCCTTTTCAGATCCTTTTGGCTGGATTTGTACATAAACCTTGATTCAGCTGGAGGCTGCGGGCATTTATTCCTGGTTGCAAAAGAGTCAGAGTGGGCCCCAAATACGACTGCATGCATAAGCAGTGCTGCCAGTACAGAGAAAAAGCAGAAATGTTATTGACAGACTCAATTGAACTGTTAAAACTCTGCAACATCAGACACATTCTTTAATTTTGGCAGGATGTGGGTATGAAGCCTGCTTTATTTTAATTTCATTGGATAACTTGAATTTGTCAAATGGAGTCAAACTTACCAGTCTATAGAAAAAAGATTCTGGATTTGGATTTCTTATTCCTGTTTAATGTTAGCTGGAAGACCACAAAATGTATGATGGCATTCCTTGCAGTCATGGCAGTTATTTCCAGATATGCAGAAGGAGTTAAAGATTATCAATTGAGTCTGTTTTGCCCGAAAAAAAAACAAAAAAAAAACCAAAAAAACCCAAAAAAACCCAAAACAAAACAAAAAAAACCCAACCAAACAACAACAACAACAAAAACCAAAAATAACAACCAAACCAAGCAAAACTAAAACAACAAACCCAAGCCCAACAAACCAACCTTGCTTCAGGGCCTGCATGACATGCTTCAGGTGTTACATACGCGTGCCTGAAAGCTTGGATCTTTTCTCTATTTCAATCTAATAAAAGATACTAGATCTCAAATCTTTGACTCTCTTCTATCCTTAGATCATAATTACAAAAAAAATTACTTTCTGCAGAGGCAAAAAATGAAGGACTTTTAAATGTCTTTAAAAGAAAAATGAATACAGGAAGGGCTATTTTTAACATGTTCAACACTGATTCTTTTCCACTAGATATAATTAGTCTGTAACTATCCCACAAAATAAATGTCCAGAATTACCCAACATCCCACCAAAAATAGGAAGCTTGTGGCAGATGGAAAAAGTCACAAGACTAAATGATTGGTACTTCACATTAAATGTCTTTTTCATAAAACAGCAAGCAGCGCATCTACTTCATGGCAGTCGCTACTACATCAAAGTACTCAAAGCAGAACACAATTATATCGAAAAAAAGAAATATACTTTTTCTCCTTATGAAAAGAAAGTTGTCAAAAGGAGAAGAAAAAAAAAGAATCTCCTGCAAAGACAGATCCTGATGAGTTTTTCTTGTTTGTTTGTTGTTTTTTGTTTTTTTTTTTTTTTTTGTTCTGGGGAGGGGAGAAAGAGAATAGAAGAGACGAAACAGAAAAAGCAGCCCCAGGATAACAAGCTTTGTGTGAAGCAGAAAATCATACCCTTTGAGGGTCATTTTCTTTGAGCTGCTGCCTCGGGGAGAGAGGAGGCAGAGATTAAACACTGGAGGGAAAGTCCGCATTCGCTCGTGCGGCGCCACGCTGCTCTGAAACGCTCT
>NW_008613531.1:0-10518 GCF_000691845.1 Merops nubicus | reverse complement strand
AATCCCAGTCCCTTCACCTTACAAATAAACTATTTACATAAACCTTTTCAAGTCATTAACTTTCATTCAAAGTCCCCATGTGAGAGGGATCCTGACTCCCAGGAAAGATGATTTAAAAAGAAAACAGCAAAGAGAAACATCTTTTGGTCCAAATCATTTCCCCTTTGAAAAACTCACTCTTCTGCAAGTACCCATTTGTTTCTCGTGTCACTGCCAAAGCCTTTCCCATTATGTTTCCCCTTAAGATAATCCTGGTTTCCTTTAGGTCTATTTAAAGGCCAGAAGGATTTTTCTCCCCTCCTGACCAGCAACTCCATGGACCAAAGCTTCAATCAAACTGGTACCTGGGGCTCAGCATAAAAGGAAGGAGCAGGGAATGGCAGAGCCTGTGCTGATGCTATTCCAGTCACCATCTCTCTGGCCAAGGAATGACAAAACTACCACCACCGCCCAAAAGCAGGACAGCAATTTCATTGAATGCCAGACCTAAAAATGAATGTGACCATGCCATGCACTGCTCTGAGCTGTAGATATAATGAGTTTTGAATGGGAAGTCCTGGACACAATAAATCTGTGCCATATGTGACCATTTCCTGTGTCAGTTCCTTTCTCATAACCAGTGGAGGTTTCGCCCTCCCCCTCACTTTCCCTTTCATGACCCCACACCAGGGCTCTGAAATCTTTCAGGGTTGCTTATGGGCCCCAGGCTTTTCCACAGCAGTTGCATAAATAAATGAGTTTGACAGCAAACATCATAACGGTTAGCAGTAATGTGTGCTCCACACAAGTGCTTGTGCTACTCGCTGGAGGAATGGGGGTGGAAAGAGCTCGTTCTGTTACCACAAACAAAAGTATGTTCTCTGACAAGTGGTGAAAGAATTAGTCAAATAAACTTGAATTCTATTAAGACCATCGCTGCCAGGTTTTATGGACAGAAAGGTTCTCAGCTTCTCTTTCCCTCCTTGGCCTGAAGTCACTGCAAAGACAAATCATCCTTTTCTTCTGCAAAAATAAAGTTAGGGGATAAAATTAACTGCCTCAAAATAAAATTTGCAGGGAACTTCATTTCGTTATTATTATTATAATTTCTTCCCAATGAGAACAGTTTTTAGTCCTGGGAACAAACTCACAAAGAGACTGAATGATTTTTCCATTAGAACTGGGCCAGAAGGAAAATATCAAATACCTGCAGATTTTGGAATTATTCAGGGTAGAATTAATCTTAAAAATGACAATTATTTTTATAAGATATAGAAGGAGAGGACAGAACAGTATTCACTCTAAATATTAGAGTATTTACTCTAATATTATTTTCCCCTTTTTGTTCATTAACATATCAAACTTTCTGAGTAAATGGCAAAATTTTACTAAGTTTTCCATTTCACCTGAGAAATTATAATATTTTTGGACCATGTAAAATTTTTTTTGTAAAACTTTTTTGGTCAAAAAAACCTTTTTTCCCCCACAGATATACCATTTAAACAGACATATTTCAAACATCACAAGCCCAGCCCAGAAAAACTGCAGACTTTTCAGTCAGTGTATTGCAAGGCATAATTCATTTATGGAAGCTTCATTAAAATTATTAGGAAGGAAGGTTTTTTTCCCCATGTTCAGTGCATAAAGAACAACAACAACAAGAATTATTAATATTTTAACCAGGGAGATTTAGGATAAAAATTAGAAAAATATCTTTATGGTAAAAAAATAAAAATAGCAAGACCCAACTGATTAGGAACGTGGTGGAACTATCACGGCTGAAGGGATTTTTCTAGCTGGGTATATTAATTTCTTTTGGAAACATTGTAATTATAGATATCACTTTGGAGCAAATAGATGGGTGAGGTGACTTCTTGACCTCTCTGCCCATCCCACCCAATGTCTCCAATATCTTTTTGTCATCAGCTTTGTCTTCATTTTCATTCTTTCTTTGCCTGGATAAGTTATAAAAAAAATGTTAAAATCTTCTTTGTGCCAGCCTTGGCTGAAGGCAGAGTCCTAGAGCCTGTGCTCATGACAGAAAGGTTCACAAGCACAAGAGTCTCTGTGACATTATTAGGGTGATTTTCAGCAATATTAGTCCTGTATGGTCTGTGGAGTTGAATCTTAAAGCAGAAGGATTTCATTACAGTTACAGACAGCTATATTATGCCATGACATATTTATGACAATGAACAGTAATGGGAAGCAAAGTATTTTAAGCCTTGGAAGTCGAAATTAATCTGAAAGCACAGCACAGAATCTGAACACCTATGAAAACATATTGAAGAGCTAAAATTTGAGATACAAAGGCTAGAGTCATTATCTGAGCACATAGAATGGGATTTATCACATTAATTTTAGCTGCCTAAATGTTAAGCATCTAGTCTAAGCTAATTGTCTAGTCTAAGCTGTTCATCTAGACAATAATCATTAGAGAGAGAGAGAAGAAAGACTTTTAGAGGGTCATTCATTCCTGTTTTCACTTGGATGGATTTTATCACTTCTAGAGGTATCTGTTTCTGCTGGCTATATAAGAAACCTAGACAGCTAGTTTGGGCTGAAGGCCTGTATTTGGACACCTAAAGTGAGGTGAAATGAGCCCAACTCCTGATGATGTAGTCATCAAGGCTTGCAGAACAGCTAGGGTAATAGGTCTTCCTATTCTGAACTACATGGGAAATTATAGCTCTGTACACACCTCTAAAGTAATCATCTTCTCCAGTTATGAAAGGGAAAGACAAAAAGGAGAACTGAAGCCACTGCCACCTTAATCTGAAAAACAAGAAAGCCACCACCATGTTAATCTGGAAAACAAGATAGCAAATTCCTCTATATTTGACAGAGATCTAAACAGGCTGCACACAAATTTTGGAGAAAGAACCCAAAAATGATTGAACTCTGCGTTTGGCTTTTGTAGCTACGATGACAAAACCCAGACACTTCCACCTGCACTTGGTGCAGTCACCCTGCAGACCACAGCTCTGCCTCCTCCTGAGTAGTGCAGCTCACATGGGAAACAGAGAGGCCACTGAACAAAATACCTTGGAAAGCACAGAAATAGAGAATTTATTGCAAGAGAGACACCTGAGCAAACACAAGAAGAGCCTAAAAACATTTCAAACCTCTGGAACCAACCCGGGTACAAGGATAGAAGGTTTCTACTTCAAGAAAAGTAAGGTTTCACTTATAGGAAAATCAAATGTATCTGTAAGCATACTCCTAAAATGCAATCCTACTTTGAAAAAAAGGAAAAAATAGGTCAGAAGAGATTTCTGGATGTCATTTATTTCAATGTCTTGCTCAGAGCAGGCTAACTACAACATTAAACCAGCCTTCTGAGGGCTTTATCACAAATCATATAGTATTTCTACATTTTAGGCTTTTATATATGTACCAGGACAAAACCCCCAGTTTAGAGTATGTCCAGAGAAGCTGCCAAGGTTGAAGATGACTTGCAGAAGATCTTGTGATTCTAATGACACTTTCTACTTAACTTCACACACTTGCATAACATCACGAGAAAGCTTTGAGGTCTCCTTTTGCAAATAGTTGTTACACTTGTGTGCTTTTTTTGGGTAGTCCATGGCCTGTTCCTTATCCCATCAAAATCTTTTGGACAGCTCCAACAGGGAAAGTGGAGAAAGGAACAACTACATTAGTGGAACACTGCAAACACCTACCCACTCCTGCATGTCCTGTTCTAACTAGTAGGCTTCACTCCCTTCCCATTTTACTCCAGACTCACTAGTGAGATGTTTGAAATTTCACACAGCCCTTGGAGTTATTTTGGCCAGGGAGTATATTTAAAACTCGTTGTGCCTAATGTTGTCTTTCTACAATTGAGAAGTAATCAGTAAAGACGTGAAAACAAATAGAGAAGTGAGAGGCAAAATGAAATATGAAGTGGCTAGAAAGGAGCCTGCTCTCTAATGTATTTTTTCAGCTTATTATTGTAAAAGCCCAGAGCAAAAGAATAGCTTTGAAGAGACTTTGGTTAATAGTGGAAAGGTTGTCTTTTATTTTTCTGAACTTTTTATTTATTAACTATGCTACACGGGGCACTTCCATAAATGATGGCTAAGTTTCAGCTTACAGAGACTTGTTTAGTCTGAAAACATCCCAGCCTGCAATGGGAAACAGAAAAGAGAAGTAACATCCCATCACATGGTGCTTGAAGGGGATAAAACTGGAGCCCATTTGTTCTCTGTTTTTCCATGTAATTTCTAGTGTTTGAGCTTACAAGTGTTTGGATGTCTCTAGATGGTTAAAATGCATTCCCAACAGGCCATTTCCTCAGGTGGTCTACTTGATGACAGCTTGATGCTTAGGCCAATATAAAACAGCTGATGTTTTGAACCTATTTGAGAATAAAACTATACAGCTGCATTCCTATGTGGGGCAAGGATTTCATCCTCCAGACTGTTCTATTTTTTTTTAAGAAACATATCTATATCATTATAATATATATGTATACACACTATTGAGGGTGCTTACTTTATACTCAAGCCCTAAAACATGACAGCAAATCACATTTTTGAGACTCTTAGTGTTGGGATGTTATACATTTATTGATCATTGCCCTGAATATGTGGTTAAGCAAATAAATATTCAATTACTACAAAATGTTGTTTGAAGCTATCATGTGGGCACACAGTAGCTGTGCACAGGAAACCAGACAGGTGCATTAAGCAGATTTGTTTCTTTGAGACTTTTTAGTGTTTTAGCAACAAGGAAAAAAAAAAATAGAGCACTGAAAGACAATTAAGAAAGGCAGAGAAATATAGGATTCCCAAAGATCCTTACCTCAGGCATCCTGATGGTATTTAAAAGGAGGATCTTCACATAAAATAGACTGTATGATTTAACTTTCATGTATTACCAGGATGGACAATTGGTATAACTGGTCATTGCCAGACAGAGATACATAAGATGAGCACAAGCATGATTTTTCCTTTTTTTATTGCTTGGCATCCATAGTATCAGAAAATGTTTCATTTTGGGGGTATAGAAATGGAAGAATTTAGTTGTCATCAAGAACCTGAATGGGACTTTTGGATGGCAATGGCCATCACAGAGCAGCTCCCAGCTCCCAGATTGCCATGAGGAGCCAAGCCAGTTTGAGGAGCCTACAAAGAGCCCATCTGGCAGGGTGTGCTCAGTTTTCACCTCCTCACCTGGCAGTCACAGGTGACACCAGCCTGAAGCCCCTAGAATGAAAAGAGTCATCCCAGAGTCAGAGCACACAAAGGACTGAGTACTAAGACTAATCCAGCAGGTAGAAAAATGGTCCAACCCAGTTCTGAATTTGCACTGCCTTAAAAAGACATCTGGTCTATAACTACTCTCCACAAAAGCCACAGGAATTCTGTGTATGCATAATTTCCTTGGAAAAGAGTTTTCAGCAGAGATCTCACTTTCCAACCTAAAACCTGCCCCAAAAGGTACTATGTTATGTCAAGCACATGCTGTCTGTTGTCAAAAATGAATTCACATTTTCTTGCACACATTGTTTCCCTGAGGTCCAAGGAGGGTTAATAATTCTGGCAGCAGTGCCATCTGTAACCTGAACACCCAACCAGAAGGATGTGTTGTGGAAAGGAACCCTTGGCTGCCAGGGCCATTGAGGGGAGAAGGAACAGAGGCAAATCTTGACCCTTTTTTTCTGTTGCTGCCAGTGTCTCACATGGAACAGCAGGTCAGACACAGAGACCTCAGAAGTAGAGGTCTGAATCTAATAAAGCTGTCTGGAGGAGGAGAGAGACAGCAAAAAGAAGATCATGGAGATAAGAGAGGCAGAGATAGAAAGGAAAAGAAAGAGCATTACAGCTGACCAGGGATAGCTGTGCCCTTTCAGACTCAAGTGGGCAGAAGTGATGTATTGGTTTAAGAAGTGGGGTACCCATTCATTATGGAAATAATAAGAAAGAAAAAAAGAAAATTTTATGGTTAGAACACATGCTTCCATGCCATTGTAATGGGGATAGGCAAAAGGCAAGGAAAGGCAAGGAGAATGGCAAGGTCCTGCAAGGCAATTAGTAGAGCTGCTTGATTTCACTGCAGTTTTGGAGGGTGTTGGAGTGACCCTTTAAATTCAGTACCCCTGCATCTACAATATGCAAGCAGAATTAGGCCCCTACTTAGGAAAATCACCTCTTCCAAGGTAACAATAAATTCCACAGATTAGCAAAATGGAAGGGGCTGTTTGCTTCCTCACTTCTGCAACCATCCTCCCATTTCTGCTTGGAGAATGACAGTTAATTCAGGGGCAGCAGGAAGGAGGAGGTTCATCTAATCCCCACTGACACCAACATCCCCCTTCACCAAGGTACCAAGCTGACTTATTTACAGAGGGCAAACGCACTGCCAAAGATCCCATCTAGGGATGTCCTTTTTCTTCTCTATAAGATTCTGTTTGTTAAAAAGAGGAAAAAGGCACCAGAGGGAAAATAAATGCAGATGCATTTTTAATGCATACATTTCACTTTCAGAACATGGTGGGCACTTCAGTGCTGGGTGCTGGAACCTCATGGGGGAATTTATCTAGCCAGTCCTCCATGTCCCTGCTTCATTGACATAATGTGGTCCTGCACTGGGATCATAGCTCTGCTTTTTCCCCTCTCTTTCACACCAAAATTATTGATGTGCTTTACACAACATGTAATTGCCATTATTGTATATGTGCCTAGAGCACGTGCAGAGCTGAAATTGAAATAAATAAGCACATAAAAGTCATACAGTAGGAAGTCTCTGATGGTATGGTGGGGGTTGGTGCCACGGCATCACGAGCTGAAAATAGGATTTGGATACTGCTGTGACTGGTTTTGATAGAGTGAGATTTGATAAGAGGAGAAGAAAGGCTGCTGTGATCCTTTAGTCTGACCTTTTTATATATCTCAGACCCTCAGTAAAGACTCAAATCAACATATCTCTTTTAGCATCCCGGGTCCGAGCCTCACCATCCATGGACTTCACCAAAGCAGTCCCAATTTTTGTCACCTGAGGATCTTCCCTAGCATCATACACTTGCTTCTGCTCCCTCTCTTTCTCCCTCTCATCCTCATGCAGTAGATTTGTTCTTTACGTTTAATTTATGCAAGCGAGGCACAGAATACATTTCAGTAACGCCAATTAGATACGCACTAATTTCTTCTCTGTGAAATAGCAGTAAGTAATTAATCAGAATTTTGATCAAAACTCAGTTGGCAATTCTAATTGCACTTGCCATTTCCACAGCAAATACAGAATCATTATCTTTTTTTTCGCCTAGTCCTCTCTTCCTAATCATCCAGGGTGCTAGAAGCAAAATATTTCCAAGAACTAGATATTGTCTCTATCAACCAGCAGCCTTAATACCTTTGGACTGAGGGTTAGTGGGTCCAGTCCATGGCTGTGTTTTATTTCAAGCTTCATCATCATTTTAAAGCGAATAGCTCGTGGCAGGCTGGCTGCTTGCCTGGGGGCAGGGGGATTCTGCCTCATAAAATTATGAGGAAGGATAAAAGCTACCAGCTTACTCCATTAAAAACCTTCTGGGAGAGCACTAAAGATGCCTGACCTTTGCACAAGCATCCAGCAGGCATCTAAGGGGCGTATGGACGTTGAGCAGATCTGTATCATCAAAGCCTGCACGGCATCTCTGAGGCACCACAACCATGTTTTAACTCCAGGCATTACCAGCCAGCTTGGTACCAAACAAGACAGTCAAGGGACATCAGTACCCCGTGTTTAACTGAAGCAGTTGTTTACATGACCATTTAGTGATCCTTCTACTGCTCTCTGCAAACTGACAGTGATGGGCTGGAGCAAGGATGGCTTGAGATTATCTGCCTGGGAAGTGTTATGGCCAGGGGACTATGGAGACAGGACTCCCCTCTGCTGTGCTCTGGAAAAGCTGACAGTGAGATACTCCTCAGATGGCTTAGAGCTGAAAGAGAGCAGGAAGAGAAAGGGAGACCTGCCATTTAGGAAGTGACCCCTTTATGGAGCTGAGATGTACCTACACCAGATCCAGCCTTCAAATCCACACCAAAACTGGGACATCAATCCTGTCCACTTCGTAACAAGTGAAAGGCTTACAAGTAAAGACACTCCACTTTATGCAAGAAGTCTCTGCACAGAATGTGTTGTGAACCAAAATAGTTCTGCTTTTGAGCAAGTAGTACGAATTAGATCTATTTTAAAGACTGTCCAAGCATCTCCTGTACTCCCCAAATCCGTCTCCTCCCTGCACTAAGCAATAGAAATCACTGTAAGAACAGGAAATCACTCAGTCCTTTCCAATGTTTCTTCAGGGTTTGATTTTTGTTTGGTTTAGGGTGGTTTTGTTTGTTGTTGTTTTTTTGTTTGTTTTGTTTGTCTGTTTGTTATTTTTGTTTGTTTGTTTGTTAATGCTCTTGCTTTTATTCCATATCTGAGAGATTTATAAGAAGGATTTGAGGGGATATGTAACCTTTCAGAGTCCTTCTACTCCCAGACACCAAACCTTTCCCATAGGAATGGGAATCACTCTCAGCATTAGTGGTGCCAATGGGGACTGAAGAGGAACAAAACATCTCAGAACTGAAGTGCTGGGGTTAAACCCCCAGACCTGAATGAGAGTTGGCATAGGGATGATGCCCACAACTAGACAATAAAGACCCTCCTGATTGGTTTTCACCCAGGGTCTGGCCAGCCTTGGGTGGGGACTGATGAGGAGATCACCACCAGGTGCCCCCAACTTCCATATTAATTTGGAGGTGGCGTGAGAAGCCACCACTATAAGAACTGATTCTGTTGGTGGGGTATTTGGGTGGTCTGCTGATATGGTACATATGTTGTGTGGGGTTTTGGCTATTGAAAGGGCTCCCCAACTCTTCATAGAAAGCAGAGCTCCTAGGATCATGGGGCAAGATGATTGGGCTGATTGCCTGGGTCTTTCCATCTCCCATGACGTGGTTCTGGAGTCGGCTCACTCTCTTCTGCACACCTTATGCTGTGAGTAAATACATTGACTTATTCCCCCTTCCAGTGGTCTGGCACGTTGGATCATTGGTGTTTGATTTAGGAGTGGAGGGAGGACTTTGGCTGCTGGTTTGCCTGTTGATAGTAATATCCTTCTTAGTTGGGTAAGTGGTCAGCAGAAGAAGAACCTTGCCAGGAACAATATCTGAGATTTTGCTGAGTTTAATTTCTTTTTTTCACAAAGGACAGAAAAATAGAATAAATGTTGGAACTGCCACAAAGACATTTCTACTTCTAAGGCTGGGGTAGGGATGGCATGTTAAATGTGCTGCTGCCCATGCTGAACACTCTCAAAAGCTTGGACCATACACATTCCAGGCTCAGCTCTACCTCCTGGGACACAGACATTTTCCATCAGCCTTAAAGAGGTACACTGAGGCTGTGCCTACACTTATAAGGGCTTATGCCTTAGCCCTAGTACTCAGTCACACATATTTCACATTCCTAGAACAATGCTTGGCATGTTTTTTTTTTGTCTAGGTCACCTAAGACTGACTGACACTGTCTAGGAGGTGTTGAAGGCTTAGCGTGATTTGTGACCATCCCAGTTTGGATGCAACCAATCTGTTTTGGAGGATAAGGGATTTTAATATGTATGCATGTGGCCACACTAAGAGCTGGCCCCAGGGACATAAAACTGGCTTCTTAGCACAAAGATAGTTAGAAAGTTTGAGATCTTTGTGGCTAAGCTGTGCAGAGCAATACCACCATGCTCCCCACTGTTCTTATGAGATATATCCCACTTCAAGCAGCTCAGGAGCATGACAGAGTTAAAAATAAGGTAGTCACTAACAGGTTTTCCTAAACAACTATCAATAATTTTATGGAGTCAGCAATGACTGTTGCAACTATCTAAACATGTAAGAAAGAACCTAAAAAGAAAGAAAAAGAAAAAGGCCAAAAAACTAGGTTAAAAAAAAAAAACAAAAAAAAAACCACAAGGGCTGTAAAAGAGAAAGAATGACTTTTAATTGACTCGGGTACTAAATCAACTCAGAGTGGAAAAACATAAAGAGCAGCTCTTGGAATCTGAGCATCTTTGAAGACTGTGTTAACTGACAAAGCACAGATTTATGGAGACAGTAGATCATGGCCTGGATCTGATACAGCAGCCAAAAGGAAAAATAAAAGCTTTAAAACCAGAGGCAGTGGGATGCAATCAGACTAGTGCAAAAACCATCAGCTTCAACACAGATACCTAAGTAATGGATGGTCCTGAAGAGACATTCTGACTACATCTTCACTAGCAAATTAAATGTGCCCAGGAATATTCCCAGACATCAAGGCCAACTGACATGGTCTGGCTGCATCTATCTATTAAACCATCTTGGCTTTCAAAACAGAAAGGATTCATCCAACAGATCGATTGGGAATGTTCCTTGGCACACGTGAACTCCCAAATTGCACCCAAGAATTGTTTGGGAGGGTGTTAATTGGCCCAGGACACAATCATGCCTGGGGCTGTTGTAAATGTTTTTGTGGAGCACGGAATCGTGTTTCCATATCTGTGGCCTGGCACCACTTTATTTTAGCATG
>NW_008613530.1:0-12281 GCF_000691845.1 Merops nubicus | reverse complement strand
GGGGGCCTCCCCAAGCCGATCCTGCGGCGTGGGGTTGTTTGGACTCGGAACCCGTTCTCCCTTCTGACAGGCGGCTGAGTTCGGCGTGCCTGAGGGTGTTTCTCTGGCTCTAGCTAAACTGTTTAGTGTTAAGTTTATTTTACATAAAGCTTTACGGAGTCTTTTGAAAGTGGATATACTCGAATAGTCTCGAATTTCTGACTGAAACTGCTGGGGGTTGGGTGAGCAGGTGGCTCTGTTTTCCTGGTGGTGCCTTTAACGCCTGGCTGAAAATTCTCTTCTGTAAAGAGTGCTTTGTTTTTCTGTTTAAACTTACATAAAATTGTGACGTACCCAAACACTGTGTGAAATTCATGGGCTCTGCCTCACTGTACTTTCCATCTTGATTAATGTTCTCATGAACACTTTCTGTCCAGGTTTTTGCTAGAAGCCTTTGAGAAAGGTGTTGGTTTTATCCGTCCCCATCATTCGTAGCAGTGGGTTCCCTGCGCGTGGCACTTGGGGGAGTGCTGCTCTATTTTAGAAACTAATCGCTTCTATTTTGGGTTTGGAAGAGAACGCTCTCGTTAACATTCGAGTTCCCACTCGGATCTGGTTGCGGGGGGGAGTAAAGTGAGCCTTGCTGCTGAGCCTGGTGCAGCTGACCCCCGCAGTGGTGGGGTTGTTGCTGCCTTTGCAGGCCCTGGCTTGGCACCCTGGTGAGGGTCCCATAGTCTGGGTGGGAGACTGGGGCTGTTTGGAGATCCAGCAGAAAAGAAGTAGGAAGCTGAGGGCAAAAAAAGGTGAACTGACAAACTCTGCAGGTTTCTGGCAGATTTGGGAAGAGAGCCATGGTCTCATGAGCCCAAATTTACTCTTGATTTGGGGGCTGGTGCAGTACCCATCCTCTTCCCACTTGTCTTTTGTAGAGTTTCCAACAGGAGGTGTCTTTGAATGGAATCAGTGTGGGGATGCTGTGGGCCCCACATCAAAGGGCAGCGCTGCTCAGCTAGCATGGGCTATCTTGGAACCAAATGAATTAAGTGCACTTTATGATTTACTCCTGTTGATCTGTGTCTAATTGCTAATTAATAACAACTGTAGCCACAATGTGTGGGCTTTGAAAGGAGCTGGCAGTGCTGACTGACTGGGAGGTGCTGTGGGAGAGTCAGTTCGTAGGGGAAGGAAGATTTCTGCTTCCAGAACTTGCTCATCTGAGCAGCTTGGGCAGGTGTGAACTTGCTGCTGCTTTGGCTGCTGTGCTACAAGCAAGTCTAGAACCTCTTCTGCTGAGTTATTTCCTCTTGTAAGGGTATTCCTTCCCTTTACAGAGAAGATCACACAGGGGTTTCTTTTTCTCTCTGGTCTGTCCCTGACTGTGTTCTTAAGTTGTTCCCTGAAGATGGGTGTTCCTGGAGGATTGATGCAATAGAATTGACAAGGATTTTTTTGCAGTATTTGACTTTAATTATCTTTTTCTTTTTTTTCAGTGAAAATGAAGAATTTATATATTTTTGTTGCTGTCCTGTTCATCCCATGGAGTTTTTCGTTGGCCAAGTACGATGAATTTGAGGATGGAGATGACATTATGGAATATGATGACAATGACTTTGCTGAATTTGAAGATGTTAATGAAGATGCAGTCACGGAGTCCCCTCAGAGGATCATCACTACAGAAGATGATGAAGAAGAAGCCACTGTAGAGCTTGAAGGTCAGGATGAGAATCAGGAAGACTTTGATGACACAGATACACAGGTAATGCCTCATCTCCTTCCTCTCTGTGTTTCCTAGTAGTATCTTTACACCTTTCTTTTTGCTTGCCTTATGTTTTTGGGTTTTGCTTATCAGGTTTTGAGTTTTCATGTTGTTTTTGATTCTGTCCTTTAGGAGGGTGATACTGAGAGTGAGCCCTATGATGATGAAGAGTTTGAAGGCTATGAAGAGAAACCAGACGCGTCCCATAGCAAAAATAAAGACCCCATAACAATAGTTAATGTAGGTATAAATGCTGATCTGCTTTCTATGTGCTGTTTCATCACTTTTTTTAGGGCAGTATGCCAATAATGTCTTTGGTGTACAAACATACACCTAAGAGAGAACCTGACCTGAAGAATTTGCTGTTTGAATTAATAAGAGATGGTGTGGAAATGGGGGAAAAGTGTGGAGACAAGAAATACCTGAAATAATGCAATGGGATAGGAGCAGAATGTGATCCAGGTGTGCCAGCTCCCAACTCCATGCTCTTCTGTATTGATCTAGGCTACTTTATGTATCAGCTCTTGAAGTAAAACCTCCAGAGCAGGCACCTTTGGTCTGCTAGTCTCTATTTTAAGCTGCCAGAACTCCCATCCTTGGAACAATGCTGTATTCTGTATTCAAACTGAGAACTGCAAGTGGAGTAAAGATCAGGGAATTCATCATTGAAACAGACCTTTTAAAACACAGCATGGACCAAAGCATTTTATGACTTGGATTCTTTTACCCATATGACTGTGGGGGGGAAGTGGAGGACCTGGAATAATGACCTTCAGTTAATGCAGAGAAAAAACAGACATGCACCCAGACATTCTGTGTCTGGGTGCTTTGTCAACACAAAAAGGAGAGGTTGCAGTGCTGACATGCTTCCTATAAACCAGGGTATTTTTAGCTTGTCTACGGCTAAAGTTTCAGACCAGACATTGACTGATGATGGGTTTTGAAGCCAATCTCGCTGTCCACCCTTCATCACCTTCTTACCTCCCAAGAAATGATCAGGTCCTTGAGGTTTGTATTTTTATTATCCTTAGGATCTCTTTTTAAGTATTACAGCTGACCTTGGCAGTGAAAGTTTAAGGTTTGGGTACTTTTGTGGCTGAAGAGTGATAGAGTGGTAGTAGAACAGCTAATCATTCTCTGAAGATGGCAAGGTCAGGCTTCCCTGCTCCCCCTGCAATCAGTGGCAATTGGCAGCATTCTGAAAATGCCACTGGGGATTACTTTAGATTTCACCAGAACAATGATCAGAGAATGCTGTGATGGGCAGGGCAGCAAGCTCAATCAGTGCATTGAATTGACAGGCTGTAGGTACTCTGAGGGATATGTGCTAGCACAGGCTCACCTGGAAGAGAGAAGTGTTTCATTTGCAGTAGCCAGGTATTTTGGGGATGCTATTCTCAGTCGTTTCCTGCACAGTTACTGTGTGCCAGCAGAGCCAAATGCATTAGGGAGGCTTAGCTCTGTCCTGCTGCCTTTGTAAAGCTTATTGCTGCGTTTGGATGAAGCTTCTTCAGCACTCTGTTGTCCAGATTGTTGGTGTGGACAGAACCTGCTCGCTCAGCATGTAAGGCAGTCTCTGCTGGCTTCCCACAGGTCCCTGCTCACCTCCAGAACAGCTGGGAGAGCTACTACATGGAGATCCTGATGGTGACGGGGCTGCTGGCTTACATCATGAATTACATCATCGGCAAGAACAAGAACAACCGCCTGGCCCATGCCTGGTTCAACACTCACAGGGAGCTGCTAGAGAGTAACTTCGCTCTTGTTGGTGAGTTGTGTCGTGCCTAGGATCTGTTTTAGTTTATTTGAATAAAGCTGGTTTTGGACCAGGCTGTAGGGAAGAGAAACCTTTAGGTGGGTGTGTGGTAGCACTAGTGAGAAGCTCAGTGTGTGGACAAACAGGGCCGGTCTGCCTGTGCTGAAATGAGGTTATGGTGGTGTATAAATTCTTCAGAAGCTTGGTGATGGTGGAGTAATCCAGCAACAACTGACCTACTGATGAACTTTAAATTAGTGATTGTTTAAATCAGTGATTTTTAGATTGCAGTTCTCTTCCACTGTTGTTTTCATCAGGGGACGATGGCACTAATAAAGAAGCTACAAGCACTGGGAAACTAAATCAAGAAAATGAACACATCTATAACTTGTGGTGCTCGGGGAGGGTGTGCTGTGAAGGAATGCTCATCCAGCTTAAGGTAAGGACAAGGGAGTCTGTTTCATTCCACTGTGAGCAACTAGGAGTCCCAGCTTGACTCTTTGGCTCACGTTGAGATACAGTGTTCTGGAGAGGCAGACATGAAGGGAAGACTAGTTGGACTAAAGTCTGTATCAGCCTGTATTCACCCCCCCCAAAGTAGGTGAGGGTGAATGCTTACAGAAAGAGCAGAAACCAGAAGTGTAGTGTAGAGGCTGGAGAGCCCAGCTGCCATTTAGAGGGACTTTTGTCTGGTAGAGGAATGGACCAACAGGGATTCCAAGGAAGTACAACAAAGACACGAAGTCCTGCACTTGGTATGGAACAGCCCCACAAGCTGGTTCAGCTCCTAACTTGAGGGAACAAGGCCCTGACAAACTTGCCCAATGCAGGAAGTAGCCCTGCTTTGGAGCAGTGTAGGTGACTTCCAAAGGGCCTTTCTGAGCTGAATTGCTCTACGAAAAACATCTATTTCTAACTGTCCTGTATTTCCTCAAGCCCCACTGCTACCTGCCAACAAAGTGCTGCACTGTGTATGTTCAGCTGTCTGCTGCTGTGTTTACAAACTTCTGTTTTTAGTTTCTCAAGAGACAAGACCTCCTGAACGTCCTCGCACGCATGATGAGACCAGCTTCTGACCAAGTGGTATGTACTCGTCCCTCTGGATTAGCTGTGGTAACTGTTGTGCTCCTTTGGTTCTGCTTGGCTGCTCTGAGCTGCTTTTAACACACCCAAGTGATCTGCTGGGTGTCTGCCTCTAGTATTGCACTGTCTTCCAGTTCAGTAACTGTCAAAACAGTCTGAAAGAATGATGTCATTTCTGCCTGTGAAATGTGGCTGGAAATTGTTTTATCTGTGAGCTTTATTGTTCAAGTGGGCTTGTGAACAGTCCTCAGCTTGATAAAGAGTGGTTCTAGGATCTGAAATATGTGAGGGTGGTTGTTCTGTCTGCTCAGTCTGCTTGAACATTGTCGATTAATGCCTGCTCTGGCCGGGACGTTAGATCCTGTCACATTTTCTGCCTCACCCCTTGCTCCTGGTAATCTCTAACTGCATAAACAGGGAGAGGTTACATTTGGACGAACAGTGGCTGAGTGCACTGTGAACACTGTTTCCATTGTATCTGTAATTCTACTTACTTATCTACATATTTTTAATAGATATATGGACTCGTAAGCAATGGATATTGGCACAGCAAATGAGTCTCACAACTCTGCTGTTCTTGCCACTGTTACACTGCAGCATTGTACCAGAGTACTGAATGGAGTGCTCTAGCTAATCAAAAAGCTGCTTTGCATTGGAACACACTGAAAAGCTTTAAATCAAAAAATTTAGCTGTGTATGGCCTCGCTTAGTCTTCAATCTTACGAATCAAAAGTATCAGATGAACACTGAAGTCTGAGGAGGGAACATGTCTTATGAGGATCTTATAAGGATCCCCCTTATGAGGGACCTAGGGTTGTTTACTCTGGAGAAGAGGAGGCTCAGGGGAGACCTTCTGGCTCTTTACAGTTCCCTGACTGGAGGTTGGAGTGAGGTGGGGGTTGGTCTTTTCTCAGCGATAGGACAAGAGGCAATTGGCTGAAGTTGCCCCAGGGGAGGTTTCAGTTGAATCTTAGGAAGAATTTCTCTCCTGGCAGAGTGGTGAGGCCTTGGCCCAGGCTGCCCAGGGAGGTGGGGGAGTCCCCAGCCCTGGAGGGGTTCAACAAAACATATAGAGGTGGCACTTTGGGGCATGATTTAGTGGTCATGGGAGTGTTGGGTTGATGGTTGGACTTCATGATCTTAGAGGTCTTTTCCAACCTTAATGATTCCATGATTCTAAGTCGCAGAAGACACAGGTCTCCGTTTGGTTGGTAATCTGAAGGCAGAGTATGGATCATACAAACCTAATCAGGGCTAATGCCATTCTGCCCCACAGCAAATAAAAGTAACGATGAACGACGAAGACATGGACACGTACGTGTTCGCTGTCGGCACCAGGAAGGCACTGGTGAGGCTGCAGAAGGAGATGCAGGACCTGGTATGTATGTGCACCTGGGGGGCACTGCTGTGAGGAGTAACAGCACAGAGGAACCTCTCGTGTAGGGGGCTTATTTTCTTGGGAACAGCTGAAAACTTGTGACTGACCTGCTGGAATTAGTGCCTGGGGAAAAAGCCATTTTCATCTAACAGAGGAAAGTCTGATGCCATGACATCCATCAGAGGTCTGCAGTGCCAGCCAGCTGCTGGCAGAACTGCCACAGAGGAGGCCAGCCACAGCAGCTTACACCTTCCTTCTGGTGTGTAGTATAACTAGGAGGAAGCTGAAGTTTACTGTCAGGATACACACGTGTCACTTCACCTCATTTAATTTGCACAAAGGACTTTTTCAAGGATTGAAAAGTAATGAGTGATACGTGATGTGGGAAGTTTGGGTCTAAGTCATCTGATTTTGTTGATCTGCAAGTAAAGCTTCCCATACTTTCAAGCCTTGAAGCTTGCAAAGGATCCAGTGATAATAAGCAGTGGTTTGTGCATCTTTTCTCTGGTAACTTGTCTCAAGTAACAGTGTGGGAATGTTGGTGGCAGGATGCCAGTTGGTTTTGCTCTGTTATCAAACAACATAAGGAAAATGCTTCAATCCACTTCAAGCATTCCAGCATGAATATATTAGAATTGTCTTTTTTTCCTTAAAATACTGACTATTGAAGGGAAATACTAACTTAAAGACTATTGATACCATGTGCTTTTCTTTGAAATATCCCCAGCCAGACTGTGAGTCAGTGTATTTTGTATGGTTTCTTTTCAGTTACTTTTAAGGCTTCCACTGGGCTGGAACAGTTTGGTCTGACAAGGTACTTGGCAGTTTGTGTTTAACTTCTTTCCCCTTTGTCCTCTTTGAACCAGAGCGAGTTCTGCAGTGATAAACCGAAGTCTGGTGCAAAATATGGGCTTCCAGATTCACTGGCCATCTTGTCAGAGATGGGGGAAGTCACAGAGGGAATGATGGATGCTAAGGTAATCTTGAACAAATTGGAACAAGTCTTCTTAAGTAACCCTGGCACTTCCAGCCCATGCAGAAAAGTCCTAATCTTTATCTCCTGTAAACATCACAACAGGAGAGAGAAACAGCCCTAGTGAGAGCTAGAGAAATCAAGACCCTAAGGAAGCTTAAGGGCTGGAAGAGGGGGGCAGTTCTCATGTCTTTAGTCCCTTTACACAGCAACTGTTAGTCCAACTTGAACTGCCTTTCAAAGCCCAGAACTCAGCTCCAGCAGCCAGTTTACAGGAGGTTGTTGGTGCTGTCTGCAGGTCCTCAGAGCTGACGTTATCAAATGAACTGGAAGGATCCCAAGTGAGAACCAGGTCTCTGATATCTTAGTTGCTCACATTCATTCCGTGCATTGAGGCCCATTCTAGCAAAAGCTAAAAGCAGTTTGAGGGTGTAAACTGCAGTGTCATTGTGGCAAGCTGAGCACAGCAATTTTCTGAGTGATGCATGGAGACTTTGGCAAAGCCATATGGAGCAGGAAGGCTGCAGATGGATGGGTGTTGGGAAAAACTAACCCAGCTTTCTCTTCCAGATGATCCATTTCCTCACACACTATGCTGACAAGATTGAGTCCGTCCAATTCTCGGACCAGTTCTCCGGTCCAAAACTTATGCAAGAGTACGTATGCACCTGCACCCCTCCTCCAGGAGCTGTTGTGAGTCCTGTGTCTTATGAGGAGCAGCTGAGGGCCCTGAGGGTGCTGAGCCTGGAGCAAAGGAGGCTCAGGGGAGACCTTCTGGCTCTGCACAGCTCCTGACAGGAGCCTGGAGCCAGGGGGGGGTCGGGCTCTGCTCCCAAGGAACAAGGGACAGGACAAGAGGAAATGGCCTCAAGTTGTGCTGGGGAGGTTTAGGTTGGATATTAGGAAAAACTTCTTCCCTGAAAGGGTTGTCCAGGGCTGTGCCAGGCTGCCCAGGGCAGCAGTGGAGTCCCCATCCAGAGGCATTACAAAGATGTGTGGATGTGGTGCTGAGGGACACGGGTCAGTGGTGGGCTTGGTAGTGTTGAGTAAGTGGTTGGACTCGATCTTAAAGATCTTTTCCAACCAAAACAATTCCATGATTCCATTATAACACTAAGCAAAACAGGCTGACAAACTTGTTTGCAGTGTGAAGCCTGCAGGAGTGCACACAAAGACAAATGTGAAGCAAAGGTGAAACAGGTGAATAACTACACTGCCATTGCCTGCAAATGCTGCAGTAGTTCAGAAGATCAGGGTGCTGTACTGCCTTAATACTTATTTTTGTGTGCTGGTTGCAGTGTAGTGGGGCACAGCTACACCTTCCAGAGGACACTGGCCAGCTACAGTGCAGAGCTGCAGGGAGAAGGTCCCAGCAGTCCCACGGAATGTGTACAGCATCTTAAGGGTGTAAAGGCCAAGAAGTTGCACTGCAAGAGGAGGACTCAACATGGTGACTCAGCTGCTATTTGAATGCACTGAGAACTAGGTTTAAGCAAAGTCTGCAGTGTACTGAAGCTGCTGAGCTTTGGAGGATCTGTGAAATGTAGATCTGGCTCTTTTACATGAGAATACTGCAGGATTTGGGGCAGTGCAGACTTCAGTTCTTAGGAAAAACAAACCCCAATGTTTTCTAAACTGGTATTTTTAGACAATCTGTACTGGTATAAACAACAGGGCATATGGAAAAGGGAATGTAATTTAAAACGGGCCTTCCTGGGGCTCAGGTGACCCCTGACAATCAGACTGAGGGTGCTGTTAGTATCTTTCAACATTAATACCTTTTCCCTGCATCCTTTTAAGTAAAACACTTCAGGAATCTGAATAGTTTGAAACTTAAATTTGGGTCATAGCCAGGCTTTTAATCTTGATTAATTTGAGTAGTTTACAAGTGTCTTTTGGTTCTTGACAGGGTTTTCCTGAACAATGTCAGGTATTTTGTATGTCTGCGTTGTTCTCTGCTCATTTCAGTCCCTTTTTGTCTTTCCTTCCAGGGAGGGTCAGCTTACAAAACTGCCCGAAACTAAAAAGACACTTTTGTTTACATTTAATGGTAAGAGAACTGGTGTGCACGTGTACTTGTGTATCTGGGGGAGTGCTGTGCTTTGGCTGTGAAAGTCAAAATGCTCAGGTTCTGTTGAACAGACAACTGACAAACATGACAAACAACTTCAGTGCTTGTAACAGGGCTGTTGATTGATCAGCCAGTAAATAGAGGCAGTGATAACACTGAGGACTGAGCAGCATGTTGTGATAACAGGATACTCGTCCATCTTGCTATTGTTGACCTTAGTTCATACTCTATCTCTGCTGATGGGTGTATTAGGACACTATTGAAGATGATTTGTTTTCTAGCCACATGCCTTGCAGTTTGGGCTTGCACAGTTATTTGGTTGACCCTGGTTTGAAATAAACCCACCTCTTAGGAGTCTACCCTAGAAAAGACCCATAGTCCTCTTCAATGTTCAAGGCTGTAGCTCCACGTGAAGCCAGTGTCAGAGCCTGAATTCAACCCTTACATGTGTATCCCATGCAAATGTCACAGGAGGACTGTGTGTGGGAGATGTGCCTGCCACTCTGAGCAATCTGTGTGATCTCCAGACCTAAATGCCTCTTTGACTCAGTTACATCCTTCCTTAAGAGGAGCGTAAGAACTCACAGATGGTGTGAGGAATAAGGAAGGAGCATTCCAGCAATTAGGAAAAAAAAAACCTGCCAACCTCTCTGAATTAACAAGAAACTCTTTTATTTCAGTGCCTGGTTTAGGCAACACTTCCCCAAAGGACATGGAGTCCTTGCTGCCTCTGATGAGCATGGTTATCTACTGTATTGACAAGGCAAAGAAGTTCCGTCTGAACAGAGAAGTAAGTAGGGTGTGTTTTTCTGAGTATTGTATGAGATCACGACTGTTACTGTTGGGTCCTTAATCTTAAGATCCTGACTGGGGAGCCTGATGTTTCTAATGTGACTACCAGGGAGACTCTATCCTGCTCCTGGGGAATGGGGAGCCTGATGTTTCTAACGTGACTACCAGGGAGACTCTATCCTGCTCCTGGGGAATGGGGAGCCTGATGTTTCTAACGTGACTACCAGGGAGACTCTATCCTGCTCCTGGGGAATGGGGAGCCTGATGTTTCTAACGTGACTACCAGGGATGCTCTATCCTGCTCATGGGGAAATCCTCATTCCCTGCGTTTGCTTCTCTCTGTGACAAGGGTAAACAAAAAGCTGACAAGAACAGGGCTCGCGTGGAAGAGAACTTCCTGAAGCTGACTCACGTGCAGAGACAGGAGGCTGCCCAGTCCCGTCGGGAGGAGAAGAAGCGGGCGGAGAAGGAGCGGATCATGAACGAAGAGGATCCTGAGAAGCAGCGGCGGCTGGAGGTGAGGCAGCTTTCCAGAGGGTGACAGCCTGCTGGCAGATGGCTCCCACACCAGCAGTGCCCAGCTTTGAGCCCTTACTGCAGGCGGGCAGGCAGTGTTCAGGGTGTTTCTGAGATGTGCAAAGGCTCCCAGAGAGGGGCCAGCCCGTGTGGGTGGCGCTGTGAAGCCGAGCACTGGAGGCACTGGAGGCCTCTCCTGAAATGATCCGTGTGCTCTGGGAGCACGTTCACTGGCTCTCTCTGTCCTTGCCTGCAGGAGGCTGCGCTGCGGCGTGAGCAGAAGAAACTTGAGAAGAAGCAGATGAAGATGAAGCAAATCAAAGTGAAAGCTATGTGACTCCATTGTGAGAAGTGTCTTGGTGCCACCTGCAGAATTTTGATTCAAAGGGTACAAAGACCTCCAGAACTCCATAATCCTATGCTTCTTTGAACACTAGTAGCCATTAAGAGAAATGTTCCTTGCATTGGTGTTACTTAAGTATTACAGCAACATGCAGGTGTATGTAGAGAGCTTTGTCTGGGCAGTTTTATTCCGGGTGGTATAAATTTTTGCTACTTGTCTGTTTTAAAAAAAAATAATGCAATATTCTTGAATGCTCTTTGTCATTTTGTTCTTTAAAACCAGAAGATTGTAAACCTGTCCACATGTGCTGGGTAACGTTCATGCTTTGGTTTTAAACTTTGGTTTTAGTTTAGGGAGGGGAGGGGAAAAAACTTAAGGGGAGGAAAACTGCACAATAAACATTTACTGTGCGTTTATTTGCATCAGGCTTGTAAAGGCACAAAACTTAGAGCCTTCCATACACAGTATGGATTATTCAGGGATTAAAGCCCAGTAGAATAGAAGTAATTTTAATTTCCTTTTTTTTTTTTTTTTAACAAATGAGAGACTGAAACAGTGTTTGGTCACCTGTGGGCACGATTGACTTAGGTGTAAAACATACTGATGGGTTAGATACGAGGGAATGGAATACACCCTTGCAAGCTTAAAACAATGTGAAGTCTGTAATGTCAGCGTGATGTTTCTCCAGGAGCGAGTGCATGGTGAGTTAGCAGCTTCCACTAGCTTTCCTGTAATAATTTTACCTGTACAAGTTTGCCTCAAAAACTTTTCTCCCTATCTCAGCAGCGGCTGCCTAGTTCCCCTGAGCCAGAAGCTACATTCTGTGAAGTATCTGCAATTGCCAATTTCCCCAAGCCAGTCAAAATGTCTCAGAGGACATGCATCCTCTTCATGGGGTGAATGATCACTTCAGGTTTTTAATAAATGAGGAGAATGAAGTGAATGCCCTGTGCAAACACTTTGCTACCTGAGAGCTCTCTGCATTTTATAAATGCTTCCTGTCTAGAAGGAATTTTATTGTTGCTTGTAACAGCCTTTTAACAGTTTTGTGGGGAAAAATGTCTTGCATTTTCTTGTTCAATACTTTGTGCAAACTTGGTTCTGAGGCAATAATGAGCTGCTGTTGAAACAGCAATTGCTTAAACTTGTTGCAGCATGGGATACTTCACACTGATTGAAATGCAAATGTCTGTAACCTGATATGTAAAAATGCATTAATTTTATAATGGTTGGTAAAATTATTTAAAACCAAAACTAATGGAGATTATGTGAAATTTTAGCACTATTTAGCTTTAAAGACGATTACGGTGTTGTTTCACGAAGTTCTTTGAAGGGAAACAGTAGTTTGTGCTCTTTTGAGTAAGTGGACAGCTTTCCTGAAGTCCCATACCCTTGTGGGCCACGGCAGCTAATTTTGTAACATGAACATTCAAAACGAACAATCTAATGAAGAGTAAAATATAATTGAAACACTCCACCTGCCTATTTTACTTGGCTGGACTCTTGTGTTCCTTTCGTCTGGCTGAACCTTGACGGCTCCTTTGTCCCGGGTAGGTGTTGAGCAGGGCTGGGGGGGTTAGCGGTTGTCCAGCGGGCGGTGGTGGCCGCGGAAGGCGGCTGTCCCCGGGGCGGGT
>NW_008613529.1:0-7003 GCF_000691845.1 Merops nubicus | reverse complement strand
GGGCTCTGCTCACCACAACAACAAATAGTGGCACACACCTTTTTATAAGCTCTCATTCAACAGATCTGAGAAGATCAACAGAAATCAAAAAGCCACACGTATCCTGACCAACAGCAATAACCCTTGGTGAGCACAGAGAAGCACCATATGTTACAGAGACTAATTTTTGAAGAGTAGCAAGACAAATTCTTCTAGTCCTGGTTTCCCCCTGTCTTGGAACCCCTGGGAGCAGAGACTGTTGTGGCTGTGCTGCAGTCCACACCACATATTTTTTTTGATAAAAGGCGAGAATACTGCATACAGTTGTAACCGATGTGTTGCCCCTTTATTTTGCATGTGTGTCCATAGGTGTCAAGACAGATTTGAGAAGATCCTAGTCAGTAGGCTGGGCCTGTTTTCCATGCTTTTTTTGACTCTGACAGGAGAGAGGAGCATCTTCTTTCACAGTCTCTCTCCAGAGCTGTTTGTCCTTGAGCTAACTTGTCTCTCAGAGAGGATGACCTGAGTATATTGCGAGGTCCTTCCATTCAGATCCCAGAGACACAACAGGTTTAGAGAAGGGGCCTGGAAAGACATAGAGGGCATGGATCCATCTAGACTCTGTGGAACAAGGTGACCACTGCCAGGCTGTTCTTTATCCACTAGTAGTCCGTGTAGCCTACATGAACATTAGAGGGTAGGAGTTGACTCTTTGCAGATGTTGTGGTGGCCCTGGGAACAAGTCATGATCTTCCAGAGGGAAAGCAACAAACACTGGTAGGTGCTAGGATGCAAAATGATGTGCCAGTCCTCCTGGCAGTCAATATAGGGATGCCAGGAGGCTTCTCTTCTGCAAGTGGTTTCTCTTTTTCCATTTAGAAACAACTCAATTATAACTTTTCCTGGGCCTGGCATGAGGTAATTTTCCCTTCCCTCACATAAATGTCTGTCATCTGCCCTTTTGTCTTGCTAATGATTTTCAATCAATCTGCTGTAGCGACTCTGGATACGCTACCTGCTTGTGTCCTGCTAGGCAGTGCTGGAAGGTAAAACGCCAATAGTATGATTCATTAGGAAAACTTCATGTAGAAATAGCTTAAATATGAGATTCAAAAGCTAGACACATTGGCCAGCCTTGTCACAACATACCTTTCTTATTTCTTTAGGGCTAGACTGCGGCTTGGATTAAGCATCTTTGCAAAAGTGTAGGTGCCAATAGATTTGACTTTCTAAATTTTAACTTTGGGCATGAATGGACAAAAAGGACAAGTGGGAACAGTTGCAGTTTTCTTCCTCCTCAGAAAGAACTCTGTTTTACAAATGAATGTAAATGGTTAATGTGAACATGCAGGACTTTTTTGGAATAATTATCTATGCCCAAACCAAACCACTAGTTCAGAAGGAGACACGTTAGAAAAAAAAAGTATGCTTGAAAAATTACAGTGATAGAGGAGACTCAGTAAGGGAGGGTCATAGTCAAAAGAGCACTGATGACCCAGCTTTCTTGCCAAACTGGGAAGCTAAAGGACATAGAGGGACAGGTTGGTTATACGCTGCTGAGCTGAGTCAGAAGAAAATTATCTTAGAAAGCAAGGGGACGTAAGTTTTAATGCACCCTAGTCCTCTCCATGAATTGATCTAGACTAGTGTGATCCTGAGTAAATTTCTGCCTTTGGGACATAATCTGAGCTTTACTGACTAACGAACCTCAAATGATGATAAAAAAGTCCTCTTATTGCCTTATATTTAAAACTAATCCTTTCTTGCTTTTAAATATTGAAAAATCAAACTCGCCTACAGCTTCATTTCCTCTCTTTAAAAATTAATTTGCACATGATACATTATGAAACAAGTTTAGTCACCTTCTGATTTGCAGCCTGCTTTTGCATAAACACTTTTTTTAAAAATTTTTTTTGTCTGCTTCGCTTATATGAACTTGGAAATCTGTGCAGTGCTTCACAGCACCTCTAAATGAAACATTTTGTCTGTTACCCTGTCAGACTCTGCAGGCAAGGACTGGTTGCCACAGCAGTCTGTATTAAAGCCATGGTTCTGGATGTTGAACCCTCTAAAGTGTGAGCTTTTTTTTTTGGTGTCACAGAAGATTCTCAAATTGTATTCTGTCTGTGACTCAGGTTCCAAATGCATCTTTTTGAATAATATCTTCAGGGTATACAGCTGTTGAAACTTCAAGAAGTGTGACAGTGCATTCAGCTTCTATCAATCACCAATGGATCTGACCTTTTTTTGGTTGACTGAAGTAAGAATCCTTTTGTAACTACTTTTCCACATCTCAGGGGGATAAGGCTTCTTCCCCCCACAAGGCTCCTTGGCTTTCAGTGGGATGCAGAGACCATTCAAATCTTCCTTCAGCTAAGGTAATTTATCACAAACACCTAGGAAGGCAAAGATGCTCCTTTTTTAAAATTTTTTTTTTTTTTAATTTTTTTTTCCTTGAAAGGTAAGTCTTTTATTGTTACGGGGTTTGTGCTTTTCCTTTCACTTTGATTTTCCTTTCCTTTTCTCATCCCAGATGTTGGCCAGTGAGGAAAGTATTTGCTTTTTGTTTTCTGCCTTTGTCTGAAAAGAATCTGCCTCTTTTGTAGAATTGGGTAGCATGCACTGATTTTTTTATTTTTAAAATAGTTATTAAAAGTACATTTAATAATGTAGAACAAGAATCAGGGGAAACATTACATAATTTTTCAATAGTGAGAAGATGGGTTGGTGAACAAAATAAAGGTCAGAATTTAGATAGCAGGAAGAATGTATAGGGTCTTTTTAAGAGATATGTTATCTGAAAATCATTTTGTTAACAGAGCTAATATATCAATACCCAAATTGGGTAATTGGAAATCCACACCCACAGTACAGGCTACCAAAGCAATTTGCAGGAGACATTTTCCATGGTGCTATAGGCCAGTCTTTAATCCTTCACAATGCTTAAAATAATCCAGTGCTGTAATATTACAAATGAAACTTTTAAGTATGGTGTGAGAAGAAAAATATTTAAGTTGAAAGTTTCTTGCCAGTCTGAAAATCTTATGTCCATATAAGCAACCTCTTAGTCTCACAAATTCTGTTGTCAGTGTCCGTTACACATTGATATGAGGTAGATGGAAATGTAATGAGTGTAAGCCCTTTACCTCTGTACTGTCTCATCTTTCCTCTGGAACCTGCAAGCAAGAAAGGTCTATAAAAGAAACATAAAAGAGAATCTGACATTCTTCTTCCCTATACTCCTCTTCCTCCATTCAGAGGGGTCTGATTTGGATGTGGTGCCTCGTGATTTTTTAGTCTTCCTCTAAACATAGACTTATCCAAAGTGATCTCTGATCTTATCCTGGAAAGTCCAAATCTCGATGGGACAGAAGAGAACATTCTCGAGCAGGGTCTCCTGAGTAAGCAAACGTATAAAATGTAGATTTGGCTAAACTGTGACATTTTGCAAATTTATGTCAGATTTTGTCAAACTGTTCTTCTCAATAATTTCCTTCCCCCTCGACATATATTCTGAAATCTGAATTAATAAATATATTTTAACCAATTTTTTTTTTTTTAGAATAGCCTTTTCCTTTTTTTAAGATCTTTCTATTTTATTTCTCAAAAAATGACAGCTAAAATGCAAACCAAAACATTTCCTCTTGAATTGAACAAAGTGCTTTACCTGACCTCAAGCAATTTATTTTAACCTTTTTCCAGGGATGGCAGTGATCTGACATGTCGGTTATACAGTTTTCCTCTGCGTTTCTCCTCAGTGTCTTTGGACACTCAATATTGCCATCATTAGTTTTTGGGGGTGTGTGTTTTTGTTTTTTTTTTTTTTTTTTTTTTTTTTGTGTGGGTTTTTTGTTTGGGTGTCTTTTTTTTTTTTCTTTTTTTTTTTAATGGTTTTTCATCAGAGAGGAATTATGGGGATGGGGTCAGAGCTGGGAAGCTGGTACTGTTCCATTAGTTTTTCATTTCTTGCTTTCTGTTGTGTAACTCATTTGCAAATAAAGAAAAGGCTTTCCTCACTTCCAGCAAGGCCTTTTATTTAATTGAAAGCAACCAGCAGGTGGTTCTTGTAAAATCTCATTAGCCTATGATTGTTTTTGACACCTCTTTGAAGGAACGCTACATTATCTTACAACTGGAAATACAACCTGTGTATAGGTTAATTGTCATGGATTATAATAAAAGGAGAAATAACTTTTTCAAGATTTATTTTTAAAAAGAGAGAATATTTTAGCAGTCTAAGGTAGTTTTATGGTCTTCTTTGCAGAGCATGTTGTAATGTTGGTATCCTCTCCATGTCCCTCTGTGCTGGAGAACTGGCATAGGCAGTTGCAGGGGTATGAAAACCGAACATGGAAATTAAAGTCCAGCCATTGCAAAGTTATTTTGGCTTTTGATTCTCTAAGGCCTAAATCATGTAGATAGCTCAAACACATTTTCCAGTTGTGATAAAATCGCTGATCATATTTCTAAAAACTGTGTCTATACCAGAACATGAAGATAAAGATCATGCTGGGGTGCCTGACCACATGCCAAAGGACAATTTTGTTATTCCATGGAGAGTAGCCAAGAAGGAGGGAGAAAGAAAACAGAATTTCTACTTGGGCACTGGTGTGGGGAGAGGAAAAGTAGCCATATTCAGTCTCTCTTCAGTGTCTGCTCCTGGGCTGCTTCTTGGCCTTTTTAAAGCTGTAGAAATCCTAACCTGCTGGCATGATTCCTAACTAGGGAGCCACTGATAAGAGATCAAAAAATCTGAGTAAATACAGTATGACCCTGTGACTCCTTCTGCACACTTCTAGAAGGTGGTCCAGGTCAGGACTGTGGTATTCGATTACTTTAGTACTATAATAGAAATTCTGAAGGAAATACTCCATCTCTTGTTTCAGTTTACACATAGAGGGCTGATTTTAGTTTAAACATATTGAGAGGAGTTATTTTTATGATTCTCTAAGAGTGATTACTGTGGATGTATGGCCCAGAAGAGTAGTTATTTTCTGGTTTTATTTTTCATATGTATTTATATTCTGAGTTGAAACTGTTGTATATCTCCTAATGCTTTGGAGAGATACTGTATACATTTGTATAAACAAATGCATATTCATGGTATAATAGAAAAATATATTAAAATGATGACATAACTTACAACTGTCAATGTAGTGTTTATATTCCAGAACATAAACACACTTATACATACAAAATAAAGTATGCAACTAAGGAAAGGAGGACTTTGCATAGAACAAAGAACTGGAATGAGCATGGCTGCAGTTCATATCCAAACATGAAAAAAACAAAATTTAAATAATGAAGCCATTCTGGTTCATGAGGTTAATCTTGGTTGCAAAGGCATACAAACTCAGCATACAACAAAAATGATTCCTTGGTGTCAATGAGTTTCCCATTTACTCATGACATTTTTGTTTTCCACAAGATTTAATGATCACCTGAGGGATTATCACATCTTCAAATTGTAGAGTTCTACTTCTGTTTTTCACTAACTTCATAAAACAGATTCTCAATTAAAGATAACCAGTGGATGTGTAATGTGATTTTCATAGCCTGTTATCTCTTAAGAGTGAAAAGGATTTCTCTTCTCAGCATTCCCTCTAGGTCCATAAAATACCATTTGACCCTGAAATAATTTTCATAAGTTTTCCCTTCTGAAAAATAACCACATTTCAATATAGTCTCTTCCCTTGTTAAAGAAATGTTGAATCTACTCTGCTTCAGTTTCTTCTTCCTTTTTAGACTAACGTGAAAGCTATATCAGAAAAATTATACTACTTCTGTCTCCTGGGCTTTTGAAATCTGTTTCCCAGTGTTGGGAAACAGAGAATTAATCTTTGGACAATGAGAACAGAAGCACAGTTAACCTGATCTAGTTGTGAAGTATATGCCTTTACAGCTGTTTCACCAGATTTGGTGAAATTATTTGCAAATAGTTGTATTTAGGGCAATTTCTAAGACTGAGGATTTATCATCAGTGTTTTAGTTGTTATTTCAAGTGATTTGGTAGAACATCATGCCTTTGTTTACCACATGAGAATGATAACCACTTCTCTGCAGTGAAGACAAGCCAATGCAGGTGTTTTTTTTCCTTAAAAAAAAAAAAAAAAAAGATTTAAATGCATAGCTAAAAGTTAATGAGATACATAATTAGTTATTTATATGTCTATATTGCGGTACCTATGAAAATATGTCTATATTGCTGTACCTATGAAAAAATGCTTGGCACATTCCCATCAGTCTCTGAGGCAGCTGGTGTGAAAAAGTCCAAGCACTGATGAAATGCAGATATAAAATGTGTTATAGGTGATATAGGTGATGAGCTGAGCCAGGGAGGAAATAAGAGGGGGTTTAAATGAGGTACATCACCAAAGTCTTGTGTCAGCAGTCTACAACCTAGGTGAGGCAGAATACCTAAGATGCTCTTGTATGAGATACAATGAGATATAGAGAATTGTAGATAACAGCTTTAGGGCAATGATGAGATTCTGAGACTCAGAGCTTGTCTAGTCTTTTTATTTTTAATTTTTTCCTGTGGGTTTTTTTTTTTTTTTTTGGTATCAAGTGTCTCCACATCCACATTCCTAGCTTTCTTGCACCTTACTATAACTCCTCTGCACCAAAGCTATAGCTTCAGTAAGACAGAAGTAAGTGGAAAAATCATAGCAAATGAGAGACAACTCCAGAGGGGTTCAAAACAGTGAGGATAGAAGCCACAGAAAGATGCAAGTTAAATCCCAAAAACCAAAAATCCTCTTGAAGTTCAGTTTTGTTGCCTGTCTTTGTGGAACACATTCAGCACATGAAGAGATTCCCACAGCGTCTTGGGTTGCCATGGTTTAACCCCAGCCAGCAACTAAGCACCATACAGCTGCTCACTCACTCCTCTCCCCTCCCAGTGGGAGGGGGAGGACAACTGGGAAAATAAAGTAAGGCTCATGGGCTGAGATAAGAATAGTTTAATAACCAAAATAAAATATAATATTATCAACAACAGTAGAATATATTATTATTATTATTA
>NW_008613528.1:2458-6292 GCF_000691845.1 Merops nubicus | reverse complement strand
GTTGGCTTGTGCCCACCCCTCCAGCCAACATGCTTTGAAAAAGTGACTCCAAATAATTTAATCAAAAGTAGATTGAACCTACTGATATGTTTAGGAGTGGGAGATGGAAATATTTCACAAATAGTTATGTCTGCTGTCTTTACAATAGCACAGAAGGTAAAGACGTGTACCCTGTACTACTTACAGGCTATTTTTTTTCTTCTTTTTTTTCTCACATGTATTGCTTTGGTATTACTCTATTATTAAAAACATTCAAGAAAATGTCACTGTCATACATAGTCTTTACAATTTATGATACCATCTATAAAATTGCATTTTAGTGTGAAGGCCTAAGGGAAAATGAATATGTCATCAGAATGACACACCAACCAAATTTCTGAAGCATTCTAAAATAGATGTTTTCCTTGTCAGGCAAGATGGTGATTTACTTAATCCTTACTCCACATTATAAGCCACAGAAGATTATATTCAGCAGTAGTGTTTAGTAAATCCCTCAAAATGCTTTCCATGCTTTGGTGGAAAGCCACTAGTTTATGTTTTTCCAGAGTTTCTTACTCATTTTTAATATTATCTTTGTATTCATAAATCTAATATTAGTAGACTAATGTTTTCAGTTTCAGGAAGATTGAAATATGCATTTGTACATTTGTTAAACAGCTCACAGACTTAGTTTAGGAGCTGTGACTTAGGAGCCAAGGTTTGGAGGAAGTACATGGAGAGGGGTAAGCTCCTTGGCACAGTGCTTCAGAACACGTGGTGAAATCCTGCCTCTCTGTTGACTGAACCAGGGGAGCAAAAGTTAGATGGCCTATTAACAACCGTTCACACATTTGTATTCATATGTATTTGTTGTCAGTTCATTTTACCATACAGAATTAGTGTCTGGAATAATTGAATCACAGAGCTTTTAAAGATAGTTATCTGCTAGCCTTGTTTTGACAATTTAACCCAAATTAATCTAGTTCTTGGACTTGTTCTTCGAGAATCTGGGACTCTGATGAAGAGCATTCTGCTCTTTGCATCTAGAGTTCTGCTTTGCTGTTGGGATTTTTTGTTTGGTTAGTTGGGTTTTAGTACTATGTAATTTGGTAGAAGATCCTTGTGATCTAATAGCAATCAGATTCTAGGGGCATTTTTCTAAGCAATTCTGCTGCTAGCAAAAAAAATCCCTGATCTCAGAACAAGGAAGCAGATAAGCTGACAGGTCCTGTTGAAAACTTCAGATAATGCTGTGCAAGTATGAAGCTACGATTACTTTATGTATACATTATTTCTAGTTTAAGTACTGTGGTTTAACTAATTTATTTTTTCCCCAGTAGGTTATGTTTCTAAATATTAGCAGTGTTTTCTCAGATTTTTGTTGTGTTTTGAAATGTGGATGGTAGCCTTATGCAAAAAATTCAACGCATGTTATACATAGCCTTAAGACATTGGGGGCATCCCTTTGTAATCAGTGAGAGCAGCTGAAGCTTTCCTTAGAGATAGTTATGAAGTGTGTAGTTGTTGGTTTATTGTGGGTTTCTAATTCCTACTCCTTCTCCCCTGTTGTGGCTTCATGCCACATCCAGATGATGGACGTTGGTGCCTGTCTTATCTGGGAAGCATACAGTCACATTTCAGGTAATATAAATCCAGGAAGTACCAACACTTATTATGACTATGCCACTTACAGCCAAGTTCAGAGATTAAAGCTGAAAAGTAGGCATACTTTGTAGATGCTTAACTAAACTCTGTGTGTCTTTGGCCACAAAAGCACAGCCAGCAAAGATAGATGGTTATTAGTAGGCAACAGTTGGTATTTTATGAATGTTATTAATGATAGATAAACTATGTACACTGTCATTAAATGTTCTACTTTGATATTCAAGAATGGGCACACTGATTTTGTTTGGACATTGTAGTATTAGGGAATAATGAAGCTGAATTTTGGTTGACTTTTTGCAGGCTCTGGATGGGAAGACATATGGCAAGCAAGTGTGCTTCAGTTTAAGCTCTGTTTCTTTCAGTATGGATACTAAGGACATTTCTGTAGAGAGCATTGCCATATTGTAGTTTTTAATCTCTGTTATAAGTTGAAATTTTAGAAAACCTCTTTTTCTGAACACTGAAGTAATATGATGAGCCTCTGTATGAAGGACAGGAATACAGCAACACATGTACTTTCTCTGTCTTTACAAATACCTTGCAGAGAAGTGTGTCCTGATATTTTTCTGACTTGGGGGGAAGAATGTTTATCACAGAGATCAGAAGAAAATACTGTGCTTACTATAATACCTCTCACGAGATTGCTGGAAAAACAACAAAGCTTTCTCAGGAATCTCTATCTGAAAAACAAATCTGTGCAGACCTCTTATTTCAGTGGCAGATGTCCGTTGCTAAGCTCTACAAATTAAGGGCAGTTCTGTGGGGAATCTGTAGATGCACTTTCACTTGTAGTCAATAATTGTTATGGACAATAAATTGTGCCTTTTAACTCTATTTCTCAGCAACAGAAGCATTCTGTTTCCTGTACTGGAAAACAAATCATTTTGCCTTTATTAATTTAAGCAATTGAATCAATACTTTCCTCTGCTGAATGTCTACTACTAGCTTATCATCCTAAATAACTGGTATCCATGAATTGCAAACACATTTGTAAATATTATATATTTACAATTTCTCTGTTTTTTGTTTGTTTGTTTGGTTGGTTTGTTTTGTTTGTTTGTTTTGTTGTTGGTTTTTTTCCCTTTCTTTAGCAAACAGCAAGTTAGAAAATGCAAATCAGATTTTGCATGGATTGTCTTGTTTTATTCCCATAGTAGAGTGAACAAACAAAACTATGAAATACTTTGCTTTCTGGCAGAAGTCCGTATCAATTTGCAGCCTTATGTGTGCATGAAAATCCCCAAAGCATCTTAAATGTGACTTGGACAGGTTTCTTTAAATGTTGTTGTGCCCTTCATTGCTTCTTCATCTTTTCTCTCTCTTTCTTTTTTTTTTTTTTTTTCTTTAATAAGCAGTCTCACAGTGAGGAAAGCCTGACAGTTTTTTATTGATAGGACTGGTTTTTAAGAACTGGGAAGGTATTCTAGTTATTCCTTAGAAATTTAAAGTCAGTTCCTGGTTTTCGTTTGCTTGAAGATATCAGATGTGTGAACTTATTTGTGGCCAAAGCTGCATTGCTGTGTCTATTAGAAACACTATGGATGAAATCTTTCTGGAGGTCAGAGGTTTATTATATTTCATCTTAGGATCTGCAGTTTGAGTGCAGATGTACTTATTTTTGGTCGTTGCTGTAGAAAAGCACTGTTTTGGCATGTCTCTGAACTCATTTTTTGGCCCATAGGCAGTAGGTTTCTATCCTGTGTTGGTTCAGTCTTCTTTATCTGAAAAAATCTGGTTTGACTTGTAAAATGCTATTACAATGAATGGATAGAAGAGTAGAAAATGTAGGCCTAGACACTCAAATAACTTCACTCTGAAAATAGATTATTCATTAAGCCTTACTGAATATTTAAAAGGAAAAAAAAAATAAAAGCAAACTTACTTCTGAGATACATCATCAAGAAATCAGATTTAAAGAGCCTGAATAGATGTCTTCAAAAAATTCTGTACTGATGATGTCTAAACTGAAGTGATGTCCTCATTCTAGGGTACCACATTTTAAACAAAATTTAGAACTGAAAAGGTTCCAGGGAATTCTGGGGTAAAAAAAAAAAAAAAAAAAAAAGAAGAAGAAGAAAGAAAGAGAGAATGTGGTCTTCCAGGAAGATCTGAAACAGCTTGGTTTGTTTAGTTCAGGACAGAGAAGAATGAAGAGAGCCTAATAATAATGTGAAGTACTTAACAATTGGG
>NW_008613528.1:0-2446 GCF_000691845.1 Merops nubicus | reverse complement strand
AAAAAAAAAAAAAAAAAAAACTGACAGTAATTGATTGTTTTCAATGTCTGCTAGATTTAGATTAAGACTGAGATGCTTAATTTTCTCTGGACATGAAAGTAACTGCAGATGCAGGAATGAGCTTTAATATTTAGGTTGCAATTATTACTAAGTAGATAAGAGCAAGGGTTACGTGACTCCTGCCTTACAGCGCATTACTCAGTTGTGGCTGTTATTAGAATAGTTACAGAACTTGATCTTGGAATCCATCTGTTGGAAGCAGAGTGGAAGTCTCTGAATGCCACAGCACAGCTTCATTTTGCCCTTATTGCAAACTGTTACTCAGCCATTGTCCTGCATTGTTCTGCACAATGGAATAAACTGGCAAGATTTTCACTAAAGTTTTGGGATAAATGCTAAGAAAAGCGCTTAGACTCTGAGCATAGTTGATTTCTGCATTAGCTACCCAGACAGGTCTTTAGCCCTATCACTGCAGAGATTTAGAAAACATTAAACATCTGGCACATATAGCCTATAGTTGTGTTTTATCTAGTCTTGGAAAAGGTAGATGGACTTGCTGATCTCTGTTACAACCTTAAAATAATTTCTAACAATTATATAAAAAAATATTTCTGTACATTCTTTCTTTTCTAAACTTATATTCCTCAAATGATTTTGGATTTGATTTCCTCTGATGGCAAAATTACACGGCAGAAATTCAGAGTGGACCCTTGAATGAATACAGCTGAATGTGCTCTCTGTGAAAGAGGACGTCCAAACATGCAGCTGTATTATCCTCTGTACTGAAGGGCAGAACTGTGATGCGAGCTGCATCTGCAGTCATGGTATTTGCGAAATGGAACACTTGTGTGTGGATTTGGGAATAAGAAGCTTCAGAAGTGTCTGTAACAAGCATGTATGCCAGCAGAATAACAGTAGTGTCTTTTCATATATGCTGTATGTGCTCATTTCAGTGCTTGTGTCTGCAACTGTAGCATTTATTCTTTATTCAGCATTTTCTCAGCACTCTTCTTTCTTCTCTACTAAGTAATTTTAAAATGGTAGGTGATAATTAACAAGGTACTGCCAATTTTCTAAGTTAGATAAATGATGTAGTGTTTAACTGTTGTCTTCTAGAGCAGATGGTAAGGTGGAAAAATGTATTTGGAAATGTTTTTAGCACATGTTGAAGTTATCATTGACAGTGTATAGACTGTCTGGTTCTAAAACTGTTTGTGAGTTGTTTTTCTGGGTGCATACTAGGTATACCAAGATCTTATAACATAGTCAGTCATTTGTAGCTACTTTGTATTTTTCTTTATAGAAAGCTCACTCTTGTCGGCTACTAACTGTAGCTGCACCATAACTCATATGTTGTACTGATATGATATCGAGAGTCTAGTAATGGAGAATGAAATACCTTAAAGTGGCTACATCAAAATTTCATTATCTCAAACACTCAGCCATAAATATTTGCTTTAGAATATACATACACAAAATATAAATAAACTTACTTCCTTCTACATACAAAGTCTCAATATATATTCCAAAGAATATATATTTTTACATTAAAAAAATAATGGGGGGAAAAAAAAAGCAGTAGTTGCTATTAATCCTATGTAAATTCCAGGCTTTTTAACTGTCAAGAAACCAAAGACAAAATTAACTCAAGCCAAGGAACTATCAAATGGCTCTTTTTCCTCAGGAGTCCCATGCTGTCTGACCGGGGCCAAATGTTCTCTGTGGTATTTGGCAGTAATTGCAGCATAGGCACAACCATAAACAGCAGCTGCCAACATCATTAGACACACAATTCCACAGACAACTCCAGTAATTACAACAGTGGCAATTGCATGACGCAAACTAGCAGGCCTTGGCTTTGCTTTGGGTTCACAGTTTGAGCGGCTGTTTTCCCTGTGTTCATTGTGATGAGCATGCTTCAGAGAACTCCTGTGCTCAAAGCTGTGGTGGTGAGTGCTAGCCAGATGAACGTGAGCTGTCGTCAGAGGGCATGCCCCAAACAGCTCATAGGGAACTTTGAGAAGGTCCTTTCCTTTCCGAATCCCTGGTGTTGAGCAGATAATGCCATCACTTATTCCTCCTGAAAAGAAATAAAAAAAAAAACGATTATGGTCTTAAGATGTTGTGGTTTCTGAATTATCTTAAGGTAAAATTAACAGAAACCTGAGGAAAATTTATCATCAGCTTTGACTTTATGCTTTTAAAGATTTATAACTGTACCTTTAAGGTCTTTATCCAGGTAGATCAATGGTAAGATTATTACACTTTTACACTCATATTTGCAAAAAGCAATTCATCAGCAATGAAGGTATCTATGATTTTATAGATGTAAAAGTGAAATCAACAGTATTATAAAACGAAGAACTAAGTCATAAATGAAAACACAGGTATTGTTCACAGCAAATTAATTTCATTCAAGTCTCAGGGATCAGTGCTGGGACCAGTC
>NW_008613527.1:427-649 GCF_000691845.1 Merops nubicus | reverse complement strand
TGGCAGCACCTCGGGCCTGCTCGGCGGCAGCCCCCGGGAGATTCTCCGCGTTTGCTCCGCGCGCTCCCGGGCCGATCCCTAGACTCCGGTTTTCTGATCCCAGCTTGGCCCTGGATCAGAGCTGCGTACTCCGCGTTAACCGAGAGCTGCTGCGGGATGAGCGGTGCCTGCTGCTTGCGGAGGCCTGCAGCTCCCTCGGGTCACCGAGCGAGGGTCTGTGTG
>NW_008613527.1:0-260 GCF_000691845.1 Merops nubicus | reverse complement strand
ATTAGTTCTTGCTTCCCTCACAGCATCATTGGCTGTGAGTTCTAAGGCTGAAGAGCTGTTGCTAGATTGGAGAGTTGTCCCTATTGAATCTGAAGAGGTTGTAGTTTCAAAAATAACAGCCACAGGATTTGAGTGGTGAATGGCTAAACTGGATGTCAGGTGAGATTGGTGTGTGGTAGATAAGTGATACCACCCTTCAGTCTTCCATTTCACATCCACAGGTTATGTACTGTTGTCTCGGGTTGAGACAGTGGGAGGGC
>NW_008613526.1:0-20988 GCF_000691845.1 Merops nubicus | reverse complement strand
TAAGACGCGGTCCGGCTGCCTGTGGGTGGCTGGAGAAGGATGGCGAGGGGGAGCTTGCATTGCCGGGTGCTGCTTTTTGGCACTTTTTTGGCAGCCCTGGGCTAGTGTCTCCATGGCATTCCTCGGGAAGAAGTGTAGCAAGTATCCATTCTCAGCTCTGAAACCATCAGTGATGTACTCGCAGGAGGTACTTACCCTGTTTGCGCTCTCTTCACGGGATAATCGGACCCAGTCACGATTTGTGTATGCTTAACGTCCCCCTCCCCTCTGCTCTAAGACGTTCGTAGGGCACAGGGGGGATGGATTTTGTCCTGCAGCTCCACAGTCCAGCTTCTCAGACCCCTTGGCCAAAACCAGCTGGTTCCCTGGAGGGAACCAGGTCCTGACTTCAGCGAGGTGAAAAACCCCCACCCTGCCTTTCCAGAGTCCTGCTTCCAGGTGGGATGAACCCTTCCCATCAGACTTACAGGTGCACATGGACAATCACATGGACCAAGTAAGGTCTCTTTGGAGATTAGAAAGTTGCCTTAAGTCCTTCTGCTGCAACCTACAGATCTCTTTTTGTTCTATCCCTAGCACTAAAATTTGTTCCCTTTTTCTAATAGCATTCTATATATTTTAAGACATCACATCTCTGCTCAGTCTTCTCTGAATTTCAATTTATATGATTCAGAAGTTTCCAGTATTCCAGGACACAGTGTCCAAGCTGCAGGTATCATAGAAACAACTCCCCACAGCACAGCCACACACACACTACAAGGCCTGTCTTACCCCTGATCAATCTCCCAAGTATTTTTCTTCCTTGAGACATCGTCTACTTTAAAGGTATTTTAAAGGTCGACACCTGGAACAGGGCACACTCCCAACTTTAATAGGAGGCAAGAAATTTATTCATATCTTAAGAATTGCTTGAAGCCTGGTCGTGAAGACAAGAAATGTTGCAGGCAACAGCAAAATCACCTTCACAGCTATTATTTTTACTTACATCCTACACTAAGGGTGGATTATGATCTCCCAAGTATCCTCACTGCCAGAGTAATACACTAGGGCTGCAACATTGCTCTTCTAGATGCTTGCTCCCAGCAGCAGCTTCAAAACTACGCAGTACACACACAGCAGTGTAAACATTAAACGTGCATTGTCCCAAGACACGTCTGCATGATTATTTCAAATCCCACAAACACCCCAACCACACAAACCCATTACTGAAAGGAAGACACCAACACTCAAATTATGATTACTTTTATTTATTACATTTAAGAAATATTAAACATCTCAGGATATCTGGTTTAACCTTCTAAGTCCAGTCATAAGCAACAAAAAAAAAAGTTAACCATATTTCAAATGAGCATTCTTACATTCAGTCCCCCTGTAACGTAAATAAAAATTTGTTCAACTGCATTAAATTCTTATGTGTTTGACTAATGGAAAAAAAAAATCATTAAAAATGTCATAACTACCAGGCATCCTGGTCTGTTAATTGTTTGTTGGCACTTGTGTTCACAATCAAACCCTCCCAGTTGTTTTGTTAAATGTTCCCCGTCTACCCAGAACTGTCTTTTTTGGGTTGTGTGTTTTGTTTGCGCTGTTGTTGATGGCTCTGTTTGGTTTTTAGCTATCTGGATATGTAAGTTTGTTCAAATAAGTTTAAAAAGAAAAGAAATCTAGGGTTGTCTGTCTGCAAAGTTCTTGCACTGCTGCCCTTGATAACCCACCTATGGGATAACTGAAGGAAGTTACTTGCTTTCATTTTTCTGAATCTTATTGAGCAAGAGTTCTTTTAAATTCCTTTTAAACTGAAAAAAAGTACAGAAACACTGTCTTCATTTGATGGTGTGCATAAACATTACACTCCATATATAGCAAAAATATCTTTTATTTATAATTTACATTTCCACAAGTGAAAATTGTACATTTTTACATATACCATTTCAATTCCATTAAAGTTTCACGCATCTACAGATCTTTCACACAATGACACCTGAAACTGTGCAGGCAATAAGAAATTCAAATACAAAAATGTATTTATTAACCAAACAGTAATTGAGGCCCTGCCTCAGATGAACATTTCATATAAAAAGTATTTGCCTTCCAGAATTAACACAGCAGCTCTTCTGTAAAAAAAAAAAAAAATAAAAAAAATTCATACCTCAGTTCATTTTAACAGACTCATCAGGTTCTGTTTTAATATCTGTAGATGCAGGTGTGCTCTCTTCTGCACAGGCAGTAGGGGTGTCATCAGGTTCTTCTTTGACTTTTGGCGAGTCACAGGCCTCTGGTGTTTCTTGTTTAACAATGTTCAACACTATATTTAGTGGATTCTCTACAGGAGTCTTGCTGGGAGACGGTGTGCAATCAAATGATGACGTCTGCGAAGTGAAAGCCAAGGTATCATGAACACACATTAAAATAACCATTTTTAGCTTCTTATCCCCTTTGCTCTTTTTCAAACTGCAAACAGGTTGATAAACACTCAAATTCCAAACTCCTACTTTATCAAGATCCTAAGAAAACAAATTTGTTTTTTTAATAGCATGACTTTTTCCACAATGACTTTGAAAAGGTGCCATCCAAGCAGTGAAGAATTACTATAAACTATTCCCTGCTATTCCCAGGGGAACCACAACTCCCAAAGCCTCAAAAACTTAACACAAGCCAACGTCCATTTGCTCCATTTCTGCAAATTCCTAAAATTACATGTTACTAAACATGTGTGATGTGTTGTGAAACAATGGGTTTGCTTTAGTCGTGTACTACATACAAACTGTTGCCGCGTATCACAAGACACACATCTTAGCCTAATACTGTATCACAAACAAGGCCTCTGGATCTTTGCCTAGACCTGGGCAAGAGAAACGGGTGGCACGTTCTGAACATGATCTCTGACTTTGCAGGGAGCAGACAAGTGAACAAACTGAAAGCAAAACACTTCAAAGAATATGAAGGATTCACTTACCTTTTGGTAATCCTCGTAACAAGATGGATGGTAAATCTGAAAAAGAATCATTATGCCTTTAAACACCTCAAAATGCATTACAGCAGGATCACTGGTTATGAACAGAACAGGGTCAATTACAAGTATCACACCATTTATCTGGAAAATCAATGGTATAAGCAGACCAAGCTGGGTGACGAATGCAATTGGGAAAAGATTTTGTGTATGTTTAGGAGAAGCTATCATAAAAAAGCCTGGTGAGTGTTGGGAATTACCTGTGTACAGCTATACATAGAAATAACTGACCCAGTGTCTACACCCATATAAAGAGACATTCACTTTTCTTTTAGCCCTGCCGTAGAAGGGAAGGGTGGTGAGCCTACACAAATGGGACCAGGGCTTCAGGTACGGCCAAAGGTTGAGGTATTTATATGCTTGGAAGCCAGGAAAACTACCACAGGAATCCTTCAGCAGAGAAAGTGTGCTTGGGCCCTTGCTTTCTACTTTGGTTTTTTTTTTTTTTTGGTTGTTGGCTGGTTGGTTTTGCTTTTGTTTGGTTGGCTTTCTTGCTATAATTCTTTGAGGTTTTTTACTGTAAGTAAGTATCACATGTAAATAAAGTGAGATTACCTTTTCATCTACTCTGATAGCATTCTTCAAGTGCCACTCTTCCTCTTCCTCATCCCAATATTGCTCAAATTGCTCTTGGCAAATTTCGCAGCTCTGAAAAGTTATTGGTGTAGCAAGAGATAAATGAGGTTATTGCAACAATTTACTGAACATGTGAATTCAAGAATCTACTAATAAGTCAAAAAAGGGGTCTTTTAAATTAAGATAAAGACTTCCAAGATCTTTCCTCTACGCTTTAAAATCCCAAAGACTGGTTGTCACTTGAGAAAGGTAAACTCTGCCCTTGTAACAATCGAATGCTGGTTTCATGTCATGTAAGACAATCAGGTACAAGTATTCAATTAATTTTATTTATGAAATTATCCTCAATCTTATCTTTAACCTGGAGTCTCAAATTAAAAAGGCAAAACTTTTAGATGACATATAGACATTTTTAGTACTTCTGTGAAAATTAACTTGGAACAAAGCACAAAAGGTACATTTTGAAATTAAAGGCTTTCATGGCAAGATACCTAGTTTCTTAGAGGTTCTGTCTATGTCCTAATCCCCATGTTCTACCGAAAAAGTAATTTCTGTGCCAAAGTATCAAACCCCCATAGAACCAATTGTTACTTGAATGACAAAGGACCGCTTCCAATTTATTTGCTCTATTTTACTCTTTCTATGGAAACATTCAGTAAATGAACACACTTTGCCCATTTCCATTTTGCTAAATGACGTTGCCCATGGGTGTAATTTTTTTTGAACTATTTTTTTTATATTATCATCTGCCCTGGGAAACAACAATTACATACACAAATGCACCACCTATGAAATGGCTGCACAGAGGTCCAAGAAGAACATGACTTTCAGTCTACACACAGCCCACTACATGCAAGGATGCTGTCAACTTCTTTGAGTATGAGGTGATTTTCAGTATCTGGGCTACTAAAGGCAAGCCAAAACTTACCTCGACTGCTCCAGCTGGTCCAGCAGGGACACTCTGAAACTCTTTCTCTTTTGCAGCTTCTTGTGTCTTCAACACAACCTCTTCATGAGCTTTTTCAAAAAACTGGCTTTTTGCACGCTCCTCTAAATCGGCTATTTCTTCAAATTCAATCCAGTCCTGAGGAAAACGTTTTCATTTACACTCAGACACTGATGACAAATAGCCAGAAATCTTCCTAAGAAATGCATCTCACGAAACAAACACAAAAGACATCCCAAAGTACCATACTTAATAAATCTTACTTCATTAACACTGAAACACTCCTCACATGCAGCGTCAGCACAGTGCACGCAATGCTATACTTCAAAAAAGCTTCTTCCAAAAAACCCACTATCCTTCAATTTCCATTCCATTCTCAGCACGATGAAAACAGTACCAGTAGCTTCAAGCTGCTGCTCTTCATACAATTGCCTTTTGTGTTTTGCCAGGCATTTTAGAACTACTTGAAATATCTAAGACACCATTGTTTACCAAAGGTCAGCTCCTGGGACGCTGTAACAGCACATACACAAGGAAAACACAGAATCCAGACTGTCATTTACCAGGACACACACTGCATTACTTACTGTTAAGCTGTAATACCATCTTCTGTGTGTAATTTTCCGGCTGACATCTTTTTCGGTGCGGTTCTGGCGATAATGCCAATCTAAGTGATCCGCATAGACGTCCGTCTGTGAAGTCGTGAATCTCATCCCACATGAGTAGCACTGAATTCCAGTGTACAGTCGGTTTATAACGCTGTCAAAGCGCCTACAAAAAGGACAAATGCCTTAACATTCCTTTGAAAAGAAACGGGTAAGATGTTTCCCAGTAAGTTGCTTCATATGCTCAGAAGAGCTGAGGAAAAGCACGAATCTATTCCATGGCTAAAGCACACAAGTTAGCTAAATTCTTCCTGATTTTCCTGACACAATCAATTGAAGCATTCAATTAACAAGCAATGGGCTCACATCAGCTACTCATGACAAACATGCGGGTGTGGTGTTTCATGCCAACTAGCTTCAACACCTAATAGTGCATGAAACAGTAACGCCTTCATCTGTCCCAGCTTTGCCAACTACCAAAAAGGTGGTAAAATAGTAACAAAGGAAGAAACACCGAGTTCAGTACATATCACAACCTTGCTGATTGTAACAACATGAAACTTGTGTAAAGATAAGTTTTCCCAGGAAAATTTTCCCTTTTCCTCCTTCCTCAAATTCTCCAAGGCTGACATAAAAAACCTGAAAGTCTTCTTAGTCACAAAGTAACATATAATCTTTTAAAAACTCCTGTCTTGGATTAACTATCTAGATACTACCATGTTGTTATTCTTACTGCACCACAAACTCAGTCTGATATACGCACTGTCTAAGTTCTTCAACTACGAAGTTGGTGAGGTCTGGAACATTCTGGTCTTCATTCTGGTCATCATCTTCTTCTTCAGCAGCTGGCTGGGCTGATGTTTCATTTGCTTCTATAAAGATACCATGTTATCAGCATTTTAGTACATCATCAGAATGAAAAGGCTTTGCTCCTCAAAGTTATTTTTAAAGATTAATAAATACAACCTGACTATGCCAAAATACAAGTGTGCAATAGCTAAGTCAGTCCTCTTCTGGCATCATTAAAAGGAAGCATACCATAAGTAACTCAATTTCAATTTAGGAAAACAGTTATTTCATTTCACCTCAGTTTTTGGCATTAGAATTCAGTCTTTGGAGACACAAAAACATTTCAGAAACTGACAAGAATCTGGTTAGAACAAAGAACAAGTTACTGGTGCACAGAACCAAAGACAAAACTGACTACTCTAGATAGCTAAAGTGTACAAATTAGACAAGATTCTGAGAATTTACTCCATCATGCATACTAAATTCCTTCCCAAAACCAAAATTCAGGTTAAAAAACCAACACAAAATAGTTCACAAAAGTTCTTGTACTTGGCTTTACACTTCAGCTGTGGATAAATTGAGTAGTTAGGACATAATAATCTACATACGTGCTGAAGTGGAATCAGTTTTTGACAATTTCAGGATGCCTGTTGACAGCAGTTTAGCGAACAATTCATTGACATCAAGCTGTCCAAGGTGGTTATCAGGATATGAATGTGGAAGAGTTCCTGGGGAAAAACATCAGCATTCAAGGTGACAAAAGTTTAACATCAGAAATTTACTTCACTTTTATTAGTGTCTTCCAATTCCTACTTCCATTTTCTATTTCAAATTATTTACCAGATCTCTTTGCTTTATTGTCTAGTGTTTGGCTGATTTCTTCCCTTGCAACAACCTCCTTCATGAGGTATGACGTGCTGCCTCAGCTGGCTGCCCATACATGATTTCTACTGGACTGTGCTTATTGAAATGCAGTATTTTCTTTATTTTATACTTAAACATTTCACCAGGACCAACCTACTTCATCACCTACTTTAACCATAGATGACATGTTAGAAGCTTTCCTTACTAACCACTCACATGCTGGGAATGTTTACGCACCTGACAAATGGAAGCCAGACGTACAGACGGGTGCTTTCCAGAAAAGCTGACCAAATTTTTAATATTTTTAGCACAACTACATAGCAAAACCACATGGTTAATGAAAACTAATGAAAGCCTTCACTGTTTGAGGGAAACCCCTGAAGGGATGAAGGTCCTACAGAAGCCACACATATGGCCACCTCACTGAGGAGGCTTCCCTTAGTCTGCACAGACCTGGCACATCACGACATTACAAAAGGGCAAGTTTTGTGGCTGCTAACAAACAGGACAATCCAAAAGAATAAAAGGAAGTTAATTAATTTGGTACGTACCTGCAGGGTTCTGAACAAAACTTCCAGGATTTGGCAAATACTGTTGACCTTGGCCATAAGGCCCTGGTTGAGCAGACATGAGAGAAACCTGTGAAAACAAATAATTATTTTTGTATAGGAATGCAAATACAAACTTACTGTTTTAAAAAATGTATCATTAACTTATTTCTCAATTATTTTATATATATTATAATCCTCCCAGGTGTGAACCATGTCAGTTTGGTGCGGAATGGTCCGCAAATGACTATATAACCTTTCCCTTGTTTTCATTTCCTACTATAAAATTTTCAGAAGACATACTCAATTTTGCCTAACCTTTAAATCATAAAAACCTCCCCCTTTTCTTTTACCTATCAAGTCTTCAACCACATTTTCCAAACAGAACACTTCCTTTTAAATTTTTCCTGTTCCTCAAAACAGAGCTCATCAGAAAGAAACTTGGAAAAACCGTAAATGTCTATTAACAGATGCCATGATTAATTCTTAGGAAACAGCAGCCACTGTAGGAAGCAAGCAGAGTTTTTCAGCAAAGCAGCTATATAAAGCAGTAATCTCTACATAGAAAAAGGTTTTATAACACACCTGTATATTTTTTTCCCCCTAACTGGCTGCTTCCTGGATTTACAAATTGTTTAAAATTTTATGCCATCAGAGGTTAGCAGGATGCATCACTGGCTTCCATACCATCAGCTAACGCTTCATGTCCAACTATCATCCCCCAAATGAAAACTGCTCGCTAACATCTCTGATCTACTAGAAGAAATAACATTGTTTTCACCAACTTATCATCTTCCCCTTTTGAAGAGAACACTTCCAACAAGTGAGAGCCAAGACAACCCAAGTCAACATGTGCTGCTGCTGAGATCCTTTTAAAAGATTGTAGCTCAGCAGCAGCCCCACCTTCCCCATTTCCCCGGGTTCTGGGTACCTCTTTAAATCTGGCTTCTCACCAGCACTAGCAGAACTATTTTGGTTCTTTCTAACCCTACACCTCTTAAAAAACTGAATCATGAATATTCACTTATTATGCACCTAACATTTTTTGCGCTTTATATAGATAGAATTCATTTTTGTGCAAGCTTAATGACACCACCACAGGCTTCCCACTACCTAGTTTGGTGTTCAAGTTAAAGCTATCCATTTCCTTGTCATATTCTGAGCAACAACGCAATTATAAAGATCCAGTATTTTAATTCTTAAAAAAAGATTGTTAAAAACAGCAATGCATGTCCTCCTTAAATTATCTATAAACTGCTGAAGAAGGATGCCTTTTTTAGCTTGAAACTGGCTCTCCGTCTCCCAGCTCTTCAGACAAATGTTCTCCTTTTGAAGAAGAGAACCTGCTAATTCTCTACACCAAAAGGCTTCCACAAAACAAAACACTTCAAGAGGTTGATGCTTACCTGACTGCCTCCCATGGGCATACTGTTGAAGCCTCCATACTGAGGACCCTGAAGACCTTTCTCCTCAAAGTAATGTCCGCCTGCTCTCAACGGGAAATTCTGTGCTCCTGGGCCAGCTGGCCCATTGAAACTTGGTCCAGGAGAACCATCAAACAGATCAGGTCTCTGGAACTGCATCCCATGAGCCGGCCCGTTGAAGCCCTGCCCAGGATGGTCGACAAATGGACCACCTTGTCCATATGGTGACATTTCTAGTCTTGAGGCAGGATGGTTAGCTACATTTTCAAAACGCCCACCTTGAAGACCAAGGGGCAAATCAAATCTGGAGGCTGGCTGATGAGGTCCATCAAATCTCTGAGGTATGGCTGTATCAAATCGTGGTTGTGCCTGTTGGCCAGGCACCCTTTCAAACCTCGGACCGGGTTGTCCATGGATTCCCTCAAATCTTTGCAAGAGAGATAGCTGTCCAGGCTGACCATCAAATCCGGCTGCGTGACACCCATCAAATCTCGGACCGGCTCGACCCAGAGGACCATCAAATCTAAGTCCACCAGCTCCCTGGTGTACCGGTCCATCGATCAACCTAGGACCTACGCCTGGCTGACCATGTGGTCCTTCCAATCTGAGCCCACCACCTGATGGGCCATGTGGCCCCTCAAATCTGAGCCCACCACCTGATGGCCCATGTGGCCCCATAGGCTGACCATGTGGCCCCTCAAATCTGAGGCCACCTCCAGGTTGACCATGGGGCCCCAACGGCTGTAAATGTGGCCCCTCAAACCTGAGGCTACCCCCTGGTTGACCATGAGGCCCCAAGGGCTGACCATGGGGTCCCTCAAACCTGAGACCACCCCCTGGTTGACCTCGAGGCCCCATAGGTTGACCATGAGGTCCCTCAAACCTGAGGCCACCTGAAGGCTGACCACGGGGACCTTCAAACCTGAGACCAACTCCAGGTCCTTCAAATCTGGGACCACCTACAGGCTGCCCTGCAGGCCCCTCAAACCGCAAAGGCCCACCTATCTGCCCAAGAGGCCCCTCAAACCTCAGTGGACCACCTCCACCAACCTGTCCTGGGGGTCCTTCAAACCTCAGGGCCCCTGCCAGCTGCCCTGGTGGCCCATCAAATCTCAGGGCTCCAGCTCCCGCTGCTCCTGCCAGTGGTCCATCAAACTGAGATGCGCCTGCCCCCACCAAAGGGCCCTCAAATCTCATGGCAGCCTGGCCAGGTGGCCCATCAATTCTCGAACTCGCTCCAGCAGCAGGACCATCAACAAAAGGACTTCCTGGTCCATCTACCCCAACCCTTGCAGCAGCCTGTCTAGGAGAGCCATCAAACAGAGGTCTGTCTTCCATTAGTGCACTTATTCTCTGCTTTGCTTCAATGCCTCCAAATCTTGATCCTGGACTTTCTGGAAATGGTGCTTTCTCTGGATCTTCGTATCTAGCTCTCTTGAAACGCTCACTGAACGGTGATCTTGACTCCTCTCGAACACCTAAAAAAAAGCAGAATAAACCAAGTAACCACTCACTAAAATGTTGTCAATTACTTAATGGACGTAGAAGAAAGCAAAAGCACATACCAGCTTGCCCGAGAAGCTGCCTTTCTTCACGATTATCAAATCTGCAGACTGCCTCGCCATCTATTTTCTGGAACTCTGTTGTGCTTTTCCCCTGTTGTCTGAGAGCATCTCTAAATTCATCTGTTTCTCCCCAGCTGTCATAAGGATCAAAGTTCTTAGAACCTCTTGCTCCTTTAGTGGCATTTTGTTCCTCCAGTCTTCGTCGACTCTCAAGGGGTGAGAGGTTATCAGCAAATGGTCTGTTAGTGCCACTTACAGGAGAGTGTCTCCTAGATCTTTCTGCAAATGGTTCTTTTCTGTCAAACGGCACTCCACGCTTGGCTTTCGCTTGCTCACATTCTATTCCAGAAAGCAAAGCATCGGGTAGGTGATAATCCAAAATATCATCAGGATCCAGCAGATCAAGCCTGGACAATGAATGCTGAACTTGTGTTCTTTTTAGTTTAGCCTTATGTTCGTAATAGGTTAGTTCTGCATCCGATAGAAGAGGTTTCTTTTTCAAACCACATTTTTCCTCTGTAGGGCTATCCCAGACATTACATCTGTGCTTTCCTTCCTGATACTGGAACAGCTGTCGGATCTGATGAGCTACCATGAGGAACTCATCTTGTGTTATTTCTCCAGATGTTAACCGTTCATTGGCCTATAAGACAAAGTTAAAGCTTAGACTTCGCAAAAAAATGCAAACTACACCCAGGACATTTCTGTGAAGATATATTTTTTATTATTACCTTCTTAAGTAATTCTCTCTTGCTTGCAGATGTCAGTTCTTTGGGAATCTGTAAATTGGCATCCACACTTAACCGGTGCTGCTGCTTTGGGGCTCGGGGCGACAGAATTCCTTTACCAGCAGGCCAGTTTTCCCGGTGTCTTTGGTGAGGGGATTTACCAACTGCTTCTTCATTCTGCTGTGAGCTGAAAGCAAGAATACATTTTAAATATAGACTAGTTCTTTATGGAAGACGCAACCGTTACATTCCTATGACAGCTTATCATGGCAATATTAACAACTTAGCATACTTTCTATGCATCATTTCCATATTTCACTAGTAGAAATCAGCTAAAGTTATCCATTTTAACAATCTGACCATTGCCTCCCAAAGCTGACTATACTGAAGTCAGCAGTGGAATTTCCACCGACTTCACACACAAGTTGTTCAGAAGATAGTAACTTACTTTTTAGTTTCTTCCCAACCAGATTTCCACCTCTTGCCTGATTTGGATCCTTGCCAGTTTTCTGCATTCTCTTTTGGATCAGGAGAAGCTTTTGTAGAATGCTGGCTTGCTGTTTCCTGGGGCCTGTCTTCTTGGGCTTTTTTCGCTCTCCTTGGATCTCGCACTTCTTGTTTAACATTTCTCTTATTAGAGTTTCTTTCATCTCTCGCTGCCTGTGTGCCTTCTTCAACATGAGACTGCTTAGGGCCTATCTGACGTATCTTTCCAATTTTAGGAGTTGATAAAGTGGGAGATAAACTCCTAAGTCTTCTTTTGGGTGATCTCCTCTCCCGTCTCTTGGGAGAATGCGTAGATGGTGACCGTGCCTTAGGGGAGCGTGACCGTGACCGTTTTCTGCTACTTGACCTCCCTTGTTTTCCACCCTGTTTTTCTGACTCCTCTGTAGCCGTGTCCTGTTTCTGAACGGCACCATTGATTACTTTATTTCTGCTGCCTGCTGCTCTATGTTCACCTGTCTTATGTTCCTCTTTTTCTTTTTTTTCTGTACTTCTCCTCTTTTCTTTCACCTCATCCTCTTTGCCCTCTGACTTATCTTGAAGGTGTCTCTTCAGTCTTGGATCCCGCTTACTAATTTCAGATACTTTTGTGCTTTCACATTCCTGGGTTTTAGCATCTTTAGCACTGGGGAGCTTATTTTTCAAAGGGGATGGCGATTTAGATTTTGCTTCTGATTGGTCAAGTTCCTTCTTCTGTGTTTTTTCACTCACTTTCAATTTTTCCTGCTTTGCTGTGTTTTGTTTTTCAGCCTGCGTTGTTTTGTTTGCCTTGGTATCAGACTGACTGGTCGTGTTTGGTGGAAATTCTTTCCTATGAGACTGATCTTTAGCATGAGAAGAATGTTGAGCCATCCTGTTTAGTCGAGGATCCCTATTCACTATTTTGATATCATGAAGTGGAGGACTTGGGGATGGTCTATTTTTTTCAGATTGCACAGGAGTCTGATGAGGTGGCTTAACTGTTAGATGAGGTGTGGGAGACATGTGTTGCTTGGAAGGTGCTGGAACTGAAGCTATAGTAGATGACCCTTGCTGAACACTAAGAGATACAGCCTGAAATAGAAAAAAATCCAGCATTAATCTGCATGACAGCTCCTACCCTGAGATGCTCAGCTTCTGTCTTGAAACCAAAATTGTAAATATAAATACCTTTAAAGTTATGAGATTCAGCCATTTAATTGAAAATGGCCCATTAATTGCTAACCACAAGCATTAAAATACTGCAGTACCATTACAAAAGATCAAATTCAAATATAATGCAAAATCAGTACTACTAAGTCAATACTGCAAAACACTAACTTGGCACATGGCATCATTACAGCGTTAGTAGCTCTACATATTCCACATGCCCAAGGCAAGGAAGCCGCCAAGCATCTGAAATAATTTCTCTATTTCTACACTCCAAAAACGCTTTATTTTGGTATCAACTGTCAACATCACAAGATTTTCGAATACGAAGGTTAAACACCACAGCTTAACCACTACCTTCAGATGAAGGCATCAAACCAATCTGATCCAGCAAGGAAACTGACTTTTTTTCCGTGTTTTAAGAGCATATATATTTGGAAAAGCCTGGCTTTGGTCACAGGCAGGCATCATTTTGGAGAGAAGCTACAAACAAAAACGGAACAATTTTTTTTTTTTTCTAACCTCAATTTTGAGTGCAATTCTTTAGGTTTTTAGGTAACAAATACTATTCAGGAACCCCATCTCAGCTTGCATCGCTCTAGTTGTAGAGCTGCACTTGCCTAACATAAGGAAAAAAAAATGTGCTGCAGTTACCAGCACAGCCAAGTACTGCCCAAGAGAAAGTGAGACCCAGCTGTAAGAGTTCCATCAGCTACCCTACTCACCAACTGTGCTTTAGTCTGTTCCAGCTCCAGCTCTAATTTTTTTTGCTGAAGTTCTAGCAACTGCTTTTGCTTTGCAAGCAATTGTTGCCTTATCAGTTGTTCCTGTGTCAAATTCTTTTGTATTTCAGGAACAGATGGAGGAGTAGAGGCACCAGAAGTGACAGCAGAGGTAGGTGCAGCAGATTCCTCTGGCTAAAAACAGAATAAAAAAAGTTACACTTAAAATCCTGATGGAATCAACTAAATCCTTCTCCTTTAACTGTTACCATGATCCGGTACTGGGACTCAAGTTTCTAAAGCAGTTATAAATTGCATTTTCAATGCAAAATATAACTAAAACAATTTAAAGCTTCTACCCCACCCTAGAATTTGCCTGCTGTGACAGATGTACATCATTTAATATAAATTCATCCAAGTTCCAAAATCTAGAATAGTTTTGAAATATAAAACCCAAGTCCATTAAATATTCCAAATTTGGAAATTCCTCTTACCTGTTTACAAAGGTCAGATACTTAATTGTTAACACACTAAAATGTCAAAAAGCAGCATACAAACAATGAAAACTACACGTATTACCATCTGTTCATACGGTAGGCATAAAAACTTACCGATTTATTTAAAAACTTAGGATTCACATGGATGCTAGAAGTATTCACATTTGGGGGCAGAGGTTTAATTGGCCAAGCAGGATCTAATGAGTTGACTCTGACATCAAGTGCATATAGTTTCTTCAAAGGAAAAATATCATCCCATGTGGAGCGTAATTTAAATAAACTTTTCCTAGTATTTTCATCCACCTAAAACAATAAAACAATTCTATGGCTTGTTAAGTTAATATAAAACAATTTCTTCAACTTTTCTGTAGAACTTAAGATTTCACATATTTCCTATTTCTATCAACAGTTTGTCATTTCAATGCATTGAACTTGCTCTATGGAATTTGTAAGCGTAATGTCATCACACATCTGTACCAACGGAGTCAGTAACAGAAGCTCAAATGTGGGATTCTTGTTTCAAGGCCATCTGAAGGTTTTATTGTTTATTACCATTCTCTGAGAATTTTCTTTCAACTTTTCCATTACCAAAATTCTCATTTTACTTGCCCAATTTCTGTGGAAAAAATACAGTAACAAATATATTGAAAGGCAACAGCCTCTGAGACAATACATTATTCAAGTGTTTGTGCTGGATGGAGCATGACAGTGACAAACAAAGCGGGAACCAACAAACTCTGTGAACAGAAAAGGTGTTTTGCTCAGCTCTTCAGGCACTGAAGGGTTTTTCCCCAACAAATGCAACAGAAGGGGTATTAGCTTAAAATTAAGTCAATTCTATTTCAGTTCAGCTCCAAAATCAGACCCATTTGTGAGCTACAGATCAAGTGTACTTGCTGTAGGACCTGTGCTCATTTTACCTCTTCACAATTAGTTTGGATTATCTCACAACAGGCAACTTAGAAGTTTACAGTAAAGCAAAACTGAGTTCATAAATGAAAAGCCTACAAGGACAAAATATATGCAGCTGCCCTAAAGTCAGTATCCCAGTTCTATCGTTAAGTACTGACTATGCCCGTGGCTTTTTGCTGCAATTCAATTTTTAAGTTGTTACCGCAAGACACGGAATGGTCTGTGAAGTTTGGAGGTTCTTTCAGAGAGAAACAGGAACTTCAACAAAAATAATTCATACTTGGATACTGGGAGTGTGTCTCTACACAATTTTCAATTAGAGGGTATGAAGTTCACTGCAAAAGGTGCAGAAATGACTGAGCAAAAGTTTCTGACTATCAAGTGTCTAAAGATACCTTAGTGACCATTTCCTGATAAAATTAGTAACAACATCAGTTCTAGAATTCTATTTGCATCTTTTAACATGACCAATTGAGCTATTAGAAGTGGCTGCCAATTTACACATTTAATACATTAATTAAATAGCTCTAGCTAGCAGGACAGCCTATAAAACTCTGAAAATGAGTTATTAACCAGAGCTTCAGCTTTAACACTAAAAGCAACTCAGTAAAACAACAGTCACAATTTAATACTAAAAAAACCCAAGTGTCTACCTATCTACTCTACGCACAGGAATTTTAAGACTTCTGTGGTCATTATTACAATCTATTCCTTATTTCATCATGCATTTCACATCTGAAAAACATCTATGAGGCATACTGGGATCTCCAATCCTGGCCAATAGGTAACAATAAATACACAAGGGCTCCAGTTATCTCTTTCATAGGAGATGCCACTTTCTTGTAGCATACAGAAACCACAGACAGTAACCTCTCATTTCTGATCCAATTTAAAACAGTCTTTCAAAAACTGGACTTTGATTTCAGTGTTTCTCACTGAGTAATACACACAATTACTTCACTGGGTTTAAAGATTAAGAGCAAAAGTTAAAAAAATGTGGCAGCCGTTTTCAATGAAATTAAAACACTTTTTTGTAATGTAGTATAGCAATACATTCTAAGACCCTTTCCCACCCCTGTATTTTTTTTTCAAATCACAGATCACCAGGAGGGAATCAGGTGTCAGTGCTATTCTCTCATTTTGCACATCACGAGTTACATAAATCAGACAAATCTAACTAGAGGAAAGAGAAGCTCTGAGAAACCCACAAAAAAGAAAAATTATTCTCAGTCTCTTCTTGGCATAAAGACTATTTACTGCGGTAAAAATAAACCAACAATTCATAATTAATTGGTCTATACATTACAGAAAGTCCATCCAGGTAAGTAACTGGTAATCAAAATACTGTTAGTAAAATCTTGCCTGGATAGGAAAATTACCAACAAATGAATCAAATTAAATTAAGGCTTTGTATTTTTCAGCTAACATGTAACTTACACACTTGATTCAGGAATAATCTTCCACAGCATAGATACAGTACTGAGATTTCTAAAAAACAGTTAATTTGTATAGTTCACCACCCAAGAAAACCCAAAACTGAAAGCATGTATTTATTTTACCAGGAACAAATTTTGCTTAGAATACAGAACTTTTCTGAAAGCGTATATACCTTTTCAAATACACAAATAAATGTTGCAACTAGGTTTTTAGTAAATGCAGTAAGATACTCTCTTCCCACGTTCTTGACAATGGAATCCATAAGGTACATAACAGGGAGCTTCTCTGATGCAGGAGCCTGGAGCAATAAGAAGAAACTGACAAGTTTAGTACAACAAAAACATATTTTAAGCTTTTTAAATAAAGGGATTACCAATCCCAGAAATACAGACCTCTCTTTTTGGTAGCCACTATAAACACCAAGGGATTTGGCTTGGGATTTTTTGTTTATGCAAAAAACTTAATCTGGAAATCGATACTCAGTTCAAGGTAGAAAGCAGTGGGTCTATCACACAAAAAAGGAACACCTGAGGTTATTTTTTGTGCATATCAAAACTTTGAAAAAAGGCAAAAAAAATTTAAAAAGGAAGAAAAAAGCAGCCCGCAAGACAGTATTGCCATTAGTGTACTGAGTGTAACCTTTCAAAACCCACTTGAGAAAGTAACTTTAGGTTAGCAGGAAGCCACTCTTAGCACTTCCAAGAACTTCTAAAAATTAATTTGTAATTCAAACCTCCTGAATGCTTGTTTTTCTGGATTTCACAGAAAACAAATCAGACTTCTGCCACACGGCCCAAATCAGTGAACTTCTGTAGCCGTAGATTGCATGTCAAGCATCACAGTCTTTTCATAAGCTACACACAGAACAGGTTGCAACTATTCCACTGTAATCCAAAGGGATGGAGCGAGCAGTCCCGTTCTCTCGTGGCACTCGCCGGTAACGACAGTTCAGGTTTCCAGAGCGCGGCAAAAATGCACCGTCAGGACAAAGTTCAAAATCGAGACAAAACTCAATCTAGTGGCCCAAGTAAATGCACAGACAAGCTCAGAACTGCAAGCATGACTTTCACAGAAGGGAGTCTTCGATCTCTGGACACGGCTACAACAGGAGACTCGTTTTCTCGTTTGGGTTTGGGTGTTTCGGTTTTTTAAATCCATTTTCAAAACTTGTAGCAAGTTTGTGTGACAGCAGCCTGGCGACACTGGACCAATTTCTAAAGTACACAAAGCACTACTGGCCCAGACCAAGGTGATTTTAATGCCCACCACTGGCTTTCACAAAGCAGAAGGCACAGCAAAGTTCCAGAAAACACCAGCAAGTACGGACTTGTTGAGGACAACATGAAAGCCAACACCACAAGTCAAGTGTTGACCGTGATCCCCTCAAAAGAGCATCCACTTGTAATATTTCAAGTCCCATTCACCATCTGGTAAGCTCAGAATAAAACCCGAGTAACTTCACTCCCTGCTCATTTTAAACAGGATAGACTACTAGGTTAATTAACAACACCTTAATTTGCAGCCCCATCATCCAGGCAAGTGTGTGGAAGTGCTCTTGCCTTACAATTTTACGTTTCATTCCTCCCCCTTTAAGGTAGTTCAGAAGGGCACGAAGTGAGTACTGCTTTTACATGGGTAAATCACAATGTTCCCTTGCCCTTAAATGCATATTAATTTACTATGACCTGAAACTTAGTATTGAAGAGGGCAGAATTCCTTGTTAGTTGGGGGCAGGGAGAGGGCATATTGAAAAAACATTAAGAGCAGGCAGGTGGTGTACTTTGTACATAAAAAGACATAGAAAAATGCAGTCAAGATAGCTAGAATTAATTGCAGCACATTGAAAGCCTATCTACCCTACAATGTAATACTGAGCTGTAAACAAAATAATATGCAATTGTTAGAATAACGGCACCTCTCTAGTCTCTGGAAAAAAAGAGCGTGAGTCTACAGCTAATTAATATTAAAATCTCTGTGCAATACTTGTTCTTCTTTAAAGTGGTCTGCACAATGGCACACTAAAAACACTCACTTCTGAAAGCACTGCTTTATAAAAAAACAGCAGTGCACCCTTTTTGACTTTTAAAGTCAGCTGTTAGGGAAACCAAGAGCTGTTGCAGAAGCATCCATGCCCAAGAGCTACTGACATAGTACGTTACATTCTTCCACTTCTCCGATGTATGGAAGTAACTCACTGCACTCAGCTAAGCTTCACATTTGAAAGGCTGGGGAAACGTTTAGTAGGAAAAGCACTCTAACAAGTTTAACTGTCACTTTTGTTATGCATCAGACTGTTAAAATTAATTGTATATGGAAGCACCGTAATTTAGAAATGAAGCCCACTTCAAACTATGGCACAGAATTAGCAGCTTAGCAGCATACCCTGCTTCAAACATAAGCTACTCAGGTGTCATATTTTAAGAACCGTGACTTAAACAGCATTGGAATATTCAAGACGTCTCCCCAGGAAATGTCTGTTACGCCAAGGCACCTAGCGCGGAAGCCAATACCCGCAGGAGGGGACCCCGGGCTTGAATGGATTTTGTTTTCAAGCAGTCCCTACGGTACCCCCGGCACAGCAGATAAATGCCCACAGGACACTAACCAAAAGGAAGGGAGGCGCCGCACGAACACCAGAACAGAGAAGAATGCTAACTCTGAGCTCATCAGCATAATACGCAAGACTTCATTACAGAAATCCCACAGTTCCTTCAAAAAATGTAGGAAAGCTATTGTTGGAAATGTGTGGCTCTCTTTTATTAGTTTCCTAAAAGATTTCAAGTTTAAAATCGTTATCTGGCAATTGAACTCCAAGTCACAAACTTGTGCAAAAATTTGTTTAAAAGAAACAACCTTGTACACAAAATGGGTCTTGGAAACAAATTCTGCACTATACAATGGTAAATAAAAAGACAAATACATATTTCACACTTTTTATTTACAAATTTTATAATACCAGTCACACATTTCAGAACCATTTATTAAATTGTAAAGCAGACCACTCAAGTTTTACACTAAACAAACTGTCTCCAGGCAACACTTTTTAAAAGTGGCTTAATAAAGGAGATTACTTTCCCAGAAACTAAAAACTTGCCTTGAATAAGCTACAGTCACAAACAGTAACTAGGCAAAACTAACCATTGATACAGGATTTAAAACATCTTTAAAAAAAAAAATCTACACACTTCAGGGCAGGCTCTAAATCACCCAGAAATGAAGGAGAGAGGAAAAAAAAAAAAAAAGAGACAGCATTGATATTTATCACAAATCATTTTATACATATCCACTGCCCTGCAGGAGATATAATGGTGAGATCTATTAAAGAGGTCACCTCCCCAAGGAATGGCAGAACTCAGCCACTCTCAGCATTTAAAACTAGACTGGAAGAGGTCTGTGGAACACTAAAAAAAACATCCTGCATTGATAGAAAGACTGATTAAATAACTTAAGAGATCCTTTTCCCTCCCCATCATTAGAGTGCAATTCTCACCATTATAAACCACGATTTAAAGCCAAAGGAAAAAAGCCTTTGAACACCTGAGATCAGAGGGAGCAAGGGAAACAACGGGGGAGGGGTGACTGTCACGAACAGAGAAGGGGATTGAAAGAAGAACCCTTTTCTTTCAAAATCGCTTGCTAAAAAAGTGCTGTAAACCCCCGTCCATGTGCTGGGGCTGACTGATGTCAGCAACTGCCTGGGTTGGGCTCGGAGGGAGCCTCCTCTTTCCCTTCTTTTTATATCATGTGCCTTGCAGACGCCATGTTAGGATTCTACAGGCTGCTGCAGTTTCTACAGTCAGGGAGAATGTTTCTTCCCCATCCTCAACCAATAAAATTCTCTAGGCAAAATAAATTAAATACACACACCACACTAGCATTACTCAGGGTACAGATCACCTGAAAGCCAAACAGATTATCCCAAGCCCACAGAATTTTCTCTAATCAGGCAGAGCAAAACAACCCCCCACACACACCACCACACACACTTCGCTATCCAGAGCGGATAATCACCTTTCACCCACAAACTTTTCTGTAAAATAAGGGTGCCCACTCCCTCCCCAAATTAGTATCTCACAGGGACCGCACTGGAAAAATACCCTTATCTTAACTGATACTTAAAAAGTCAATTTTCGTGCCATAAACTTAAGCTATTTTCATTCCTTTACGCTACCCCCCAAAAAAGCCCCAACCCTGCACAGAATCTCCCTATCTAACGATCTCTAACGATCGCAACATTCACCTATTGTCGAAATGCTAAATGCAAGGGTTTAGACACCAGATTTGAGACACTGAATCCTGGCTCCACGTAAGGGAAACCCCGGCTAAAAGGGCGAGGTGCTGCTGCCCAGTCACTGCCAGGCCGCCATGTTGTGTCTGCTATTTACACGGGGCTTCAATCGCGAGCCACGCTGCCCTCCCTCCCGGAGCTTTCGACTCTCCCCTACTACGAGCAAGGTGATGTGGGGGCTGTTCCCCTCCCTCGAGTCCCCTGCTCCCTAGGGCGGGGGGGGTAGAAGCGGCAGCCTTAAGCTTAGCGACTGAAGGAGGAGCCCCCGACGTCTCGCCCCGTGCTCCCTGCTGAGCCACGCGTCCCTCCGCCTGCTCCCCCTCAGCCACCTCAGCCTCCTGGCCCGCTCCCCACGGCCCGGCCGGGATGCTCCCCGCCCGGCCCCGAGTCCCCAGCGGTCTCTGCTCCTTCGAAATCCCACTCTCTCTGCTCGGCCCTAACCAGC
>NW_008613525.1:0-11203 GCF_000691845.1 Merops nubicus | reverse complement strand
CCTAACATTCTGTGATTCTGTGAAATGGAAGAACTAGAAGTGGCAAACCTACTTTGCATTTCTCAGTCGTGTCAAGGTAAAATATTAAATACAGGCCATGAAAGAAAAATAAAACCCATGAAAAGGAGATATTAGTTCCACAAGAATGCTCTGCTGATCATAACTGACTAAACAGAGCATAGAAGTGAGACTGTGCTCCTCTATATGCAAACAAGTCTTCAAGTATATTGCAAATATACAGAATAACAGGTTTTCTTTATTGATGGCAAATTAATAAAGCTCCTTCCTGAAATGAGCTTAAGGGAACTATCCTCTCAAGGTTCCAGTATGCTAAATATTTTACATACAGGAAGTCTACACCATGCTGACCCATACAGCAATTGCTTGTTCATCACAGCCTTACCTTCCATGTCACTTGCTTACCACTAAGGTCAGATGCTTTCTGTGTTTTCTTAGTGCTGTATGTCTGCCAGACTGCAAAAGAAGTTCACACTATGAAGCATTCATGATAGACAATTCATTTTTATTTCTTAAACAAACAGGTAGTTTGTTATACTATATTTTTTAATAGTTGCAGGCAATCTCATTGTATCGTTATGTTTAAGATACAGGAACCAAGTGTACATAACAGAAGACAAAGGAAAGCAAGAACACTTGACAGAGTTAACAGGTAAGTGAAATCAGTAAAGGCAACTGCCACATCCCTTCATTTGATGTCTGTGCAAAAGCATCTTTTACAGTTCCAAGCACACAGCACACACCAGTTACTTTATTTTAAACAGCAGGTTTGCTCCAGTAATCCATGTGGGTAACTAACATGTGTTTGTATATATGACATCCCTTTAGGCACTTTATTTCTGCGTGCATGCTCCACTCCTCGTCAATATGTTCCCTTTTTAACAGAGTCCTTGTTTGGCTTAAAGGTCAAGGTATATGATGAACTTGGTGCAAAGCTAGGCAGCATGGGCAGCCCCCGTTTGTGCTCCCCATCCCCTCCTGCCCTCTCTCTGCAGGTGACTATGAGTGAGCAGCTCCTGCTCTGAGAGGCCTGAACAGGATACACAGTGGCAGAGGTGGGCTAACACTTCAATATTTATTAATCTAAAAAAGAGTCAAGATTACAAAAATATAAAGAATAGAAAACCTCAGACAAGTTAAAATACATAAAATCTCTAGGTAAAGTTTGGTTTGGTCAGGCAGAGTTTATTTTATCAAATGTCAATCCAAAACAACAGGGTTATTAACTAGACAAACACATTATAGTAACTTTACACTAAAAGGCAACAGTTTCCCTCCTCCCCTAAGGCCCCTGCACCACAGCAAATACTCTGATTCAGTGCATTAGAGTATCCACACGTCAGAGTGATTCACTTATGTACTGCTGATACTAGAAAAATAACTTTATTCAAAACCATTATGTAGAAAGTAAAGCAAATTTTCAGGTGTACTTCTGATCAGTGTAATTTTGTTTTAATTAAATTGTTCTTCAACAATCCCACTGACTCCATAAACCTATGAAATCAAACAGAAAAACACAGAGATTAGGCTCAAGTTTAATGTACACAAAGATAGGATAAAAGGGAAAATTTATATTTCATTGTCTTTCCATTTCATAGTTGTTTTCCATAATGCTGAACTTGTCAGCAACATTGATCGGTATTTTGATGAATCTTGATTAATTTTAGTTTATAAAATATTCAGTAGCAAATCACAGTTATATTATTTGTTCCAATTATTCAGTGTTTTGGAGGGGTTTCTGCTGCCTTTTTTTTTGTTGTTGTTGTTGCAAAAAGCATCAAACTTAACAGGCAACTGCGCTGAATGAGATAAGCTGAGATAACAATGTTTGAAATTCTCACTGGGCTCAGGTTGAAAAACTTCATTGTAACGCTGCAGCTGGACCTTTTACATGGATGCATCAGGGCTATAAAAGCACAACCACAGCTGAACACATAGACGCTTGTGTTACTTCAGGAGCATTCACCCTGCCATTTTTAAACACTGAGAGAAATCAGGCACAGCAGCTTTGTATTTATACACTCCTCCTGGACGTATATATATATTCGAGCCCTCTTTGGGAAATTAAAGAAACTTGACAGGAACAAACTATTCCCATTATCTCCAGCTAATCCATTAAATACAATTGGAAAAAGATCTTTAAGTGTTGCTTTTCCAGATGATAAGCATGGACTTTATCTCTGATACCGTCAACAGAGCAAGGAACATGCCATGAAAACCTGTGCATAAAAAAAAAAAAAAAAAGACGAAAAACGCCTAGGCAGTCTTAGCAACAGTCCTTACCCTTTGTAACTTTCTAAGTATTTTTTTGTCGTTTACACTAATGTTTGACGAATGTTGACCCTGGAGACACTTCATGTGGCACATATGGGAGCATTGTCACAGTTTGATCTTTAAGTAACAAATTTGTCTTTTGGGGGGGAAGGGGGAAGAAGAAAAGCAAATATGTGTAAGCCTGTTTCATTTTCAGATTCTTCTCACAACCATTACCCTCAAAAACTCTGGGGCCTGTGGACATCTTAGCTGCAGAAGGAAATGGGATGCCAGTCAGAAAATATATTCCATGCTATCCCATTATGGAATTCTTGACTGCTAAGAAAATTATATTAGCAATATTAGCAAGATAAAATCAACTTTCAGCTGTAAGGGCAAAGAAGCATGAAGATGCAGATGCAAGAGATTAAGGACACCTTGAAGGGGTGATGGGACCTGGTGTACCTGTCTCCATACCCAGAAAGACAGATCTCTGCCTGGCTTCTGGGGTCCCTTTGTTTCTCTCTTTAATACAGAGAACAAATACCTTGTACTAGACTCTCCCACTTTTATATAGCTGAAGGTAGGTGAGATAAGCCATACCCTGACAGGCTAGTTTCTGCAACATAAAAAAGAATGATAATAATTTAAAAGTAGTGAATATAAGCAGGAAGCCACCACTGACTGATCTGGGGAAAATGACTGAAAAACTACAGCTATTTGAAATCTAGTGAAATGACACCAGAAGGAAATACAGCTGGACAGTAGCTTTAACTGGGGGCCAGACTCACGACACATTTCCAAAACATTATCTGGAGATTTCTCATAGCTTTGCTGTCAGTTACCAGATTTTATCATCCCACTTTACAGATCAGGGAAATAAGGCACAGCGGGCAACAAGCATTGCCCAGTTCCTGCCGTGACACTCACATTGGCACTACACATTGCCAAATAAGATTTAACCAAAAAGAATAGAAGTCACATATCAAGGACCAACCCTCCTCTCTTCTCCCTCTCTCCCAGCCTCCATATTTACAGATTTTCCTCCCTGACAGGGTCAAGAACAGTCACTATAATTATGTCACAGGATCTTAACCTTTTCCATTACAGAGCTTTTCTGAACTGAATTTGAAATCCTTCCTCTTCATGATAAAAGAGGAATTTCTAGTTTTGGCTTAGAATGAACCTCAGCCTTGTAAAACACATTTATAGGAATATGATAATAAAAAGCCTGGAGAACACTGAGCCAAAGGGAAAAAAAAAAAAAAAAAAAAAAAAAAAAAAAAAAAAAAAAAAAAAAAAAAACCAACCAAAACAACAAACCAAAACCAAAACAGATTTCTTTCATAGATCCTTCACCTCCTGTTCATTTTTGCACCCTGGGATTACAGTCAAGTAGTCTACATTTTTTTTCTGGTTTCTGCAGCAATCTGGCTCCTCTCCTGAATCCGTCAGTCAGCTGTGGAGCCAAAAGCCTTTTGAGGCCTTATTTAATGCAAGCGGATATACTCCCTGTTTGCTGCTCCCTGGGCCCTGCATGTCATGGGGTCATTTGTGTTCAGTCATACCCAGTGAAAAGTAGGTGTAGAACATGAGCACTGTGCTTTTGCAGTACTTGAGGGCTACTTCATGCTCTTCCTTCACTGCTCTAAGTGACTACACAAGGCACTGGCAAAAGATGATGGGGTTTGATAGCTCTTTCCTCAAAAAGTTGAGACAATTAAATGGACTAAAAAGCACACACAGGTTTGCAGCAAATTTTCTCGGCCTGTAGTGAAAAGTTCCATTTCTTTGCTATAAAAGCTATCCTTCGTTGTCAGTGATTAGTCAGTAAAAGCTTCAATTTACTGTATTCTAATAAAGCTTCGTACATTTTTTTTAGTGATGAGCATAGATGATTATCTGTTGAACTTACCTGTATATCTGTCCAGAGTGGTTTAGACTAGGCACAGAACTCTGTGGAATTCAAAAATTAAGGACAACCAATACTTTTCTTCCAAAAGCTTAGAACTCCACTTGCAAATGTTTTTTGAATTTAAAAAAAAACCCCAACTTTTAAAAGCAAACTATTTATATCACTGCTATTATATACACTGCCACTTAATACTGGACATTGATAGAGATTAAAATTAGCATGGACATATTTCGTGCTTTGAAATCTACAGCCTTCTATGACTACCTAGAGCACAGTAAGGTTTCACAGTATTTTATTAATACCTTTGGTATAGTCAACGATAATCCAAACTGTCATATCTTGTATTTCCCAGGCATATATTTTTGGATCACTAAGGCCAGCCATTCCTTTATCCAAAGCACTGTGCTTTCTCCAGTACATGAATTTTACATTCCAAGGACTAAGTTATGATAATAAAAACAACTGGGGATGGGGGGAGCTTTGCAGTTTAAAATCACTAGAATAAACCTTAGAATACAAATCACAAAAGTGTGTTTAGATGTCCACAGCTATGCACATTTTCAAGGGTAAGAAAATAAGTATCATCAGTGTGGAATCACTATCATTATATCACGGGCACCTTTATCACTTCTTAACGTGCACTGTCCAGGAAAGCAGCTGAACTGGCACATCCATATAGCTCTTAATGAGTAAATATAATCATAATACCAAGACAAAAAATCCTGCTGTGATGACTTAGTTTGACCTCCCATATACCCATATAGAGCCCGCTGAATCTCCCACTGAATTATCTATCGGCAACCCCTATCACCTCCTGTTAATGAAACCATGTTCAATGCCTCCCTCAACCTTTGCTTACAGTGCTTAAAGCTCCTGGTTGCTAGGACTTAGTATTTAATTCTCTTTGTCACAGTTTGATGAGATTAATCTTTTTTATTTAAATGTCTCTCTACAGATACCAAGTTTTCTCTGAGATTCCTAGTTGAATGCCTTTAGGTGAGGAGAACTCCTAACAGAGCTTCCCAAATCCTGCATCATTTTAAATCATATTCTGAAATCTCTCAAGTAATTCCAGTCTTGCTTACTGGCAAGATACCAAACCAACAGCTTTTTACTGATATGATGTGGAATAATTACTTAGCTACTTAACTTTTTAGGCATTCGAGAAAGGGTCTACCCTTCTTTGTAACAGCATTACCCTGAAAGCTCACACTGAGATGATCTTCTATGATCATCCTAAATCCATTAGGTCACTGCTTTGCAGGACAAAGCCTCATTATTCTGCAGAACAGACAGACAAGTTTCTTTGGTGCCAGATATATTACTTTTGGTTCAAATATATTTCATCTGGTAATAATAAAGTGCATTTTACTGGAATATGGCCATTATACCAGGGGATTCATATCATTTAATAACTCAGCTTGTCCTTCCCACCAATTACCCAAACCTATCAGACCCTAATGAACGCCATTCATCTACATCTTCCCCTTAGAAACTCCAGTTTTGATTCCTCAGGAAGCCAGCTTTTAATTTACCTAATGTGTGCCCTGATAATTCTTTATGCCATTTTTTAAATTACAGCATCATCTTTAATTACATTAAACGTATTTAGGAATACAAGTTTGCCATAATAATGCAAGTTGCAGAAAAGAATATCCTTAGGTTTGGAAGCTGTACTGAAAACAGCTTTCTGCACAGAAACAAATTTTGATAATTCTTATCCTCACTGCAATGGGAAACTCCCTCCTTCGCTCAAATATTTATTTCAAAGTGAACTTTTTGAAGATGAAACCAAAAATTAGTCAGTAAAAATAAAGTGACATAAGATAAAGCTGTAATAGTAAAAGGAGATAGTGGCAACTTTGTATTTAAGAACATCTATTCAAAAATAGGGATCTTGAGCCTAGTTCCAACTTTCCCTCACTATATTTAAACTCACCCCTCACTACCCAGTGTGGCTTCCTCAAGAGCACACTTGAGAAATTTGGGAAATGAGTCATTTCCCACACAGATGAAAGTTTTACAATGCTCATTAGAAAGGTTATGTCAGATGGAGAGATACAGCTTTCTTACTCCAGTTTGTATTACCACTTGAAATACTAAATGAAGGAAAGAAATCAGTAACTTTATCCAGAAGATTCACCAATGGAATTAAAGTTTCCCAGAAATTAAACCCAAATACAGTTTTGGGGAAAAAAAAAAAAAAAAGAGTTTATATTTATAGTGAATTTACTATTCACTGGGAAAAATTTCCAACTACAAATATTATGTTCTTATTAAATAGGCATATAATTGATTAATACATTTGAGCAATGCATCACAACTACTTTTCTCTCTAGAGAAACCAAATCTAGCCTTGCCCTAAACCCATACTCATGGCCAGAAACATTTCCAGTACTGCTGCGGTCCATCAGAGCAGAACACAAATACAAACAGCTGAACATGAGTGACAGAAATGGGGCACGCTTGTGCTAATGTTGTAAAGGTTGCAATCAACTCTTGCTTCTCTAAGCCTGATTCTGTCATTCTTACTGATACTGAGTAGTACCCAGCTCCACCAAAAGGAAACTTCGACAGCAGAACATATTTCAGCAGTAAACTCCCCCTTACTACCAACTCTGATCAAGCAGTTTTCCAATTATTAGGAACACTTATTTTCATAGCAAAGAAAAACAGTTTAGCCATGTGAATTTGCTCAGCATAAGGAATTTTAGCCATGGACAAATATTGTATAGTTTAGAATTTTATTGGAACACAGTCTGAATTTCTTGATTCTACAAATCAAACAAAAAGCCTTTTGTTCTTTGGGTCTTTTTTCAAGGTGGACAGTTTTGCAAAATGGGAAAATGAAGAGTTTCTTCAATAGCTGTTGAAGTCATCAGCAAAGTGTCTTTGATTGATGACTTTCAAGACCAGTGTGAGAACGAAAGGGATGGAAATCCCACTTTTTTCCACAACAGTCAGCTTTGATGTATCAGCAGTAGACCTTCCACTGCAAACCTTAGAAAAGAGTTTGCAGCTGTATAGTGGCAAAACATTTACGTTTCTTGCCCCAAGTCAGTAGGTGAGAGTTGAAGCCTTGTCCCAGATCAGCCAAGATGGAAATGAACATCCAATGAAGTTGAAGTGACAGTAGCCACATCACTTAGTGTGCCATTGACTATAGAAAGGGACATGCTTTAAGTGGATTAGGTCAAAGGAACATATGTAAACATAGATATATATTTAATATGGATTAACCAATGAGCAAGTTTGCTAAGTCTTCACCTATCACATACATCTGCCAAATGGAATGACTGCACGTAGAGACACTCTGTGTCCAGGGATTTGAGACCTGCTATGTGGGTTACTTCTTGAGTTAGGCACCCAAGAAAGCAAACTCATGATTTTGGGCAGTAAGTCTATGGCAGGACTACACATAATAGGTCACATTACAACAAAAGACTGTCTTTGTCTTTTCAGGGTTCTTGGAAGCTAGTGATGTGTTAGAAATTTCAAATCAGCAGTCTTTGCAGGACCTGTTCTTAAGGGAAAATTCAAGCTGACTCTTGACAGTTCCCTGAATGGCAATTCTCTTATCATAAAAGCTGACTAAGAAATGCCCTGGTGGATGGAGATGCAGCTCTTCCATTTCCTTGCACCAGTACCCCATAAAGGCGGCAATTATTTTTCCCAGCTCAAAGAGCTCTCAGCAAACTGAATCATTGTGGAAGTGGCAAATATTTCCTGCAGATCCCTCCTCTTTCCAAGAGTGATCTTTATGCATCCCCTGGAAACATTTTGCAGAAAACCAGCACACAAGCAAACTACTACAGGTAATAATGGGGAACTATCTTCAGCTGAGGCGCAAGACACATGAGGTCCTGTCTACAAGCTTTTTAGTGACATTAAATCAAAAAAGAACCACAAACCCTTGATTTTGGATCACATTGCCTCAGCCATTTTCACTTCTCTTTGCTTAGTATGCACAGAATATCAAAGGAGAACAAATCTAGCAAGCAGAAGAGATTTGGTTACTAAATCAAAGTAGTTCTTAAAAATGCATGTGTTGCTTGCTATTTTTTAATAACAAGTATTTACATTACAAAAGCAAATAATTATATACCTATCTCTCTCTTTGAGACATGGCCACAAACTTAAGCACATAAAGAGGAAGAAAGGGACAGTATACTAAAAAAAAAAAAAACCAAACCAAACAATGCTTCTTAAGTGTTTTTCTTTACTTCTTTAATATAACAAATCTTTCAAGCTGTAATCACTTATACTCTTTTATATGAGTACCTATTTGATTTTAAATTTTGTCACAGTTGGCATGAAGTTTTAAAACTGATTGATTTCCAGTTTCCTTTAATCTTGCTGATAAAGATAAATTCTTAACATTCTGTAAGGGACCCTGAGGGATTTAGAAAGTAAAGTCTGATTTACAAAAACTGAGAACCTAGGTCTCACTTCCGTAAGACAAGATATGTGCAGTTGTCTGTGTTTTGCAAGTGACGTTTGGGAGATGTCAAGAGGACAAAGTAACCCAGTTCTGTTCAGCTATCACTGGCTTTGAAAGAGTCTCCTTCAACTCCTACATCTGCCAACATTTGAAACTGTTACCTCAAATTTTTTCATTCTTTTTCTTGTAGAACTAGTGTTCTACACTACAATTAGTACCAGAAGGTACTAATTTAACATAACTCTAGGTGACTCACATAGCTTTTATTTTTGCATTGTTAGTTTTCCCACTACCAAAAACTAGCTTTACACCTAGCTGCCATTATCTCAAAGTAGTCAAAGAATGTGGTAAAAAATATCCACATATAATTTATTAAAAGCTAAGTGAAAGAACAGGTGTTGCTATTGTAAAGATTAATTTTGCAGCTCTTCTGCTCAAACTCAAACTCCTGGGCCCCCTCAACACTAAATCACATACACAGCATCCACACAGATTTATTAACTTTAGGGTGGAAAATGATGTGTAATCTTGCCAGCCACTCTGCCTGCAAGCAGTGGCATGGGGAATTATGCCAAGCCCCTTGCTGGCTCTCCACTTCACATCTGGGAACTGGCATTTCCTGCTTGTTGGCAGTGGCAGCGCTGCACTTCATGCTTGCCAATGACACCAGCACTAACCCTGGTTGGGGATGGTAACATCAATACCCGGGGATGGGATACGTGGGAATGGTTCAGAGCTGTGCAGGGGAGGTTCAGACTGGATATTAGGAAGCATTTCTTTACTGAAAGAGTGGTCAAATGATGGAACAGGCTTTCCTGAGAGGTGGTTGGTACCCTAAGCCTATTAGTGTTTATGAGGAATTTGGACAATAACCCTTCAACCTGCTTTAACTGTGGGTCAGAAACTATAGCTTACAGCTCTCTTCTTTCCCTTCTCTGTTCCCAGTGCTGTCAGATCCTGGAAGAACAGTTGGCTCTAGTCAGGCAACCATCACCTTTACTGATCTGGTGGTAGGACTGAAACTTTTACCTGTAATTTACCACTGTGTCACACTGGGCAGTAACAATGATCTACCAGGATTCTTGGAATTTCATAGCACAGGACCTTGGATGCTCAGAAGTCCCCCTAGCCATGCAGTTCAGGTGCAGCAACTATAAAAGAACCCTGCTGTACATCTGATGTGTCCTGAAGCACATTTCCCTGACCACATAATTAGCACCATGCTACATGTGTGTAGCCAGTCCTACCAGTGTTTGTGGGATTGTAAATTCATTACAGAAAATAGAGGAGAAATCATGTGCACAGAAAAGGTAGGTATCAGGCTTCCCCTTTGGCCAACTAAGGAGAGCTCAGCCCAAAGATAAGTAAAAGGTTGAGGTACAAGTCAAACTGGACTCAGTGACTTTGGACAAAAGTCAGCTGGACACACAGCACTTCATTTTAACACTGTACTAATGTTAAAAGAACTGGCACATGCTCTTCAGTATCTCACCTTGTAAACTGAAATTTCACAGTCAAACCCCAGGCTATGTATGGATTTGTGAAACTGTTATTTGAAAACTGAATTTTTTTTAAAGTGGCATAATTTAAAAATATATTCTGTTCATCTGGCATGATTATTATTAATAATTAATCTCTCACACAACTGTTCATTCTGTACAGAAACTGGCTTTTTCTGAGTCTAACTCTGCATGTTTAATGCGGTCTTAGTAGAAAGTATGAAGTTTTCTAAACATGCTGATTAAATCATCTGTTCATTTCAGTGTATCAACTAAAGCATGTTAGGAAATAGTCTGTGTGTTCATCCCTGCAGATCACGAAGCTACAGTGAATTAAATAAAAAGAAATTGTAAACCATTAATAGTTTCAGCAAGACTCCTTACGGGTACCTTGTAGGCAGTTGGAACTTGCTACAGTTTGAATGTATTGCGATTTATAGCATGTTACTTGGTGTTACTTGCTCTGTCATTTAGGTTATAATCCTGCTGACCTTTGCTTTCCCCATTAGACAACTGCCTCAAAGAGCGTAGGACATTAAGGATTGCTGGTGTGATCAAGAACATTTTTTTCACATAGAGGAATTCAAAAGGGCACAGGCAAAATGGTGAGAATGGAGTCGCAGGCCTGGGGATGATGGTTCTGCTTTTCAGAGCAACTGGGGTTTTCTGTGGGGTTTCTTTTGCTGGTCAATACAGATTTACTACACAGAGTGTCTATTTCAACTTCATGCTACTTCTCTGGAACAGCCACTTTGACACATCAGGACAAATTGTTTCACTTGGGTAAGTAAACTGCGGTCCGTGATCACTCTGTCATCATTCAGTGACTTCCAGAAAGTTGTAAATCCATCCTATAAAATTCATCCCTCAAACAAATGTGTAATGGGTACTTGGATGAAAAACTCCTGTGAGCAGCCATGGCTTCTTCACGGGATTTGAAGATATGAAAAAGGGAAGTTACAAGTTTGAGGGATTTTGACATATTATCTGCGCCTAACAAATATACTCACATCTGTCTTGGTCAGCTTCCACTCCTTCACTTTTGGTGTCAGTTGGCAATATCCAAGGTTGATGAGC
>NW_008613524.1:0-484 GCF_000691845.1 Merops nubicus | reverse complement strand
GTTGTATTACTTTGCAATAAATGGATTCGACTATAAACCCCTATGGAGTATGCCTCGTTTCTCCGGATCTCGACGCAACAACTGGCGCCTGAACAGGGGCGTCCCGGAGCAACTTGGACTTAGGATTTTGGGACTTTAAAACAACTTGGGATTTAATGGGGTTTGGGAGGCTGTCTCTTGTCTACTATAAAAGACTGTATTACTTTGCAATAAAGGGATTTGACTGTAAACCCCTATGGAGTATGCGTCTTTTCTCCAGACCTCAACATGACAACTGGTGCCTGAACAGGGACTACCCGAAACAACTTGGGCTTAGGATTTGCAAGGCAAGCTGAAACCAAGACGGGACTTTAAAACAACTTGGACTTAGCATTTACAAAGCGAACTAAAAGACGGGTTGGTGCATTGTCTGAGAATCGAAACCGGGCCTCCTGCGTGGCAGGCGATAGTTCTACCACTGCACCAGGGAGGCAGACGAGCAGGC
>NW_008613523.1:0-2753 GCF_000691845.1 Merops nubicus | reverse complement strand
CTACGGCAACGATTCGTGGAGAGGGTTGGTTCTCAGGCTTGTTTTTTATGCATTTTATACTATAAGACTTGAAGCAAATTATTTTCCTATTGAAAACAGGTCTCAGTACTGAATTTGTTTTTCTTCAGGATTTCTTTCTCAGTTACACAGTGCGCTAGTAACGTTACACGCTCAGGAACACCAGTAGTTGTGGCCACTAATACAGAAGGTGAAATACACTCCCTCTTTTTTGTTCGCCTGATCATTTCAAGCAGCCCTCCAGATGGCACCAGGACTTTTCTATATAGCCACAGTTCGAGTATAAGGAAGCACCTAAAAATGTCTGGAAAGGATGATCTCACCTTAGCCAGTATTGTCCTCTGATTGACATTGCAAGGGAAAGGACACATTGATGGGTAATGAAATCTTTCAAGGCTTTTTACTTAGATTTTTAAAGTGTGTATGGAGGAAAACAGCTTTGGTGTAGGAGGTGGGTTTTACAGCACTGATCCTTGTCCAGCAGCATTCTGTGTCTTCTTGCCTTTGAACCAACTCTTCTCTGCAGCACTTCCTTCACCCGATGATGATCTTTTAGCCGTCATTCTCTTCAGGGATGTATTTCTTAAGAAGAATTTTTCCCCTTATTTTTACTAGCAGCTGTTGATCATTAAATATCCAGAGATCCACCTGTACAACTGAAGCTACTCCTTCCACTCTGAAGAACTACAGCATATCATAAAGTAAAACTAGTGGGTATTAACATTTGTGGGTACATTTCCACTGAATCAAAAGCCCTTGAATATTTTACAGACATTCCATGTACACTTAAGAAGCTTTTGCATATACACGAGTGTGAGGGAGTTAAGAGAAAAAGGAAACGACTTCACCTTTTCAGTGAACAATCCCTCGAATTTGCTCTATGAGGCTGATAGCAAACCAGAACCACTGTCAGGTTAGGAACTGCGCGAGCCTCAAAGCCACACCCCCGCTGGGCGGGAGGCCACGGCAAGCCAACCGTTTCTGTCCTGGGGAAGAGCCTTCCCTGAAAGGGAGCCACCACCTGAACAGGCTGCAATTAACGCAAAAGAAAAGCAGACGGGTGAAACAGCCCATCAGCTCATCAGCAGTTTAGGCAAAGGCTGTCTGCTTCAAGCTGCCCATGTTCTGCTCTGATCATCTAACCGAGGTAGCGCAAAACCAACCTGAAAACACCACAGTTAGGAGCACTGTCCATAACAGGATGACAAAGTAACCTGCTGCTAACCCATGCAAAGGAAAATGAATGTTTTAAGAGATGCTTCTGTTAGCATAAAGTTAACAGAACAGGGATATAAAATGCCTTGTCTCAGCACTAGGGAAGAACAGCAAAGAAAAATCAAAATACATGTTATGAAATAGCAAACCTACTAAAAGACAGGCTCGTAATAACCATTTTATATTTTAATTACAAATTCACGAACACATACAGGAAAGTTACTGAGTTTGTACCTGCTCAACATCAGAAATTGCAGAGGTTTGCAATGAATATAAACAAACAGGTATATTTACAGCCTTTATTAGAACCCATCCATACATCATTAGGGAAGGACGTACGGTACCTACTCGCCACAGCTTGCACACCAAAGGCCCGAGATCCCCTCAGGTTTAGCAGTCTTGGTGCAGAATGGATTACAAGGAGTTTACTGACCAGAGTTCAAACCAAGCGGAAGTTTTGCATTGTGAACCAAGTACCTTATTATCAAGTTGCTTCGTTGCTTATCTTTCCTTTAAAATTAATTTGAAGAACCCCCCCTCCCCAAAGCCCCCAAGTCTGGCACATGAAAGCAGCCCCCGTGCGTACCACCTCTGCCACATACCCGAGCTCACCCACCCGCAGCACCCGGGCGTCAGCGCTCACAAGCACCCCGGGAAGTCAGTGGTTCTGCCGAGACAGTCAGCTGCACGCCAGCAGCTCTTCATTTGTGCACCGAGCATAACTCACGCTAACAAAACCCAAAAGCACCTGTTATTTTCAGGAATATACAAATATTTACCACAGTTTTCTTTGCTCATTACAAAATCAGTTACAAAAGCTTACAGCACATTATGTACAAAGTCTGTCCAAGGAGATAAAGGAGCCGTGGTGTGGCGCAGGGAGCGAGGGGGGCGGTGGGCAGCGGCCCTGGGCAGCGGCCTGCGCTCGGCGTGCGCCAAACCGGGAACCCTGCAGCTGTCCCGTGCAGCCTCAGAAACAGTCTTTGGGCTGGCGCTTCGGCAGGAAGGAGTTAGTTCTTCTTGTGAAGGAACTTCATTTTGTTTCCTAAAGAAAGCACACCATCAGCCTCTAGCATCAACTGAAAAGCCACGGGCAAACGGAAGTTACTTAGCAAAAGAGCCTGATCTGTATCGCAACCGCTGTAGAGCAGTAACTCTTCTGCTTAATGCCAGCAGAGCCGGCCACCCAACAGAACCAGCCCGCCTTCCCTCCGCCCTCCCTGCTTCAGCTCCTCCGCCCCCTCCTGAAACTGAAAGTGCGAACGAGGGTCCTGGCTGAGCCTGGCTTTGTCAGCGCTAAGTGTACTCCCACTGTTTTCCCACTTCTAGCACACTGAACACGCTCGGCTATCTGTTCTCACCTCAGGGAGCAAAAGAAAAAAAAAAGATGACATACAAATTCGTTTAAGAAATTAACTTCTAAAGATTTTCCTCACCAAGGCCTCGCAGAAACTTGTTTACTCCGCTTTGTTCCGTGTCCGGAAGCTCCTCCAAATACTGTTCGACCCTCTGCTCGAAGA
>NW_008613522.1:989-1277 GCF_000691845.1 Merops nubicus | reverse complement strand
TGGGGCTGGGTTGCAGCCCTGGCACTTGCCAGGCCTTATTTAGCACCACACCCGCTCGCCCCTCGCCACCTTCTTGGGAATGTCTATTAATACCGAGGAACCAGCCCAGCTGCTGCCATCGCTCTGCCCCTGCTCGCCTGCTGCCTCCTACTCTGCCGCCCTACGCTCCACCCGGGCTCGGATGGGGCTCCTTGCGCTCCCCTGGGCATGGGCAGGTCTCGGGGGGCTTCTGCACCCTGTTCCTGGGGTACCCCAAAGCCTAGGGCTGCCTCTGGCTGCTGGGCAGGG
>NW_008613522.1:461-691 GCF_000691845.1 Merops nubicus | reverse complement strand
GAGGCGGGGCTGTTGCCATCCCCAGCTCCTGCCCAAGAATGGGGGTCCAAGCAATACCAGGAGCCAAGGAACCTCCTGGATGTCCCTGGTGCCGTGACCTTGACAGGCAGGATGCCATCAGCCTGACCCCGCTGACCCCCTCAGAGCACCGCAGGGCATGGGCTACTTGGCCAGTGTGCCTCTAAAGCCACTAGCCCCTGCCAGGCCCTGGCAAAGGAGGCTGGCACGGG
>NW_008613522.1:0-381 GCF_000691845.1 Merops nubicus | reverse complement strand
GCTGCCAACGGTGCTGGGGACTCTGCTCTGCACCCCCTCAGGGGCTTCTTGCCCCAGGCCAGATAGCTTGGCACAGACACAGCCCTGGCTCTCTTGTTTGGGAAGCCCTTGTCTATGTGTTTGGTGGCTCCAGGGTTACTTTTAACCCCCTCCTTGCTGAGCTGCCCTGGGCGTGTGGGTGCTGGGGGGGACTGGGGGGCAGAGCTGCACTGCTGCCAAGGCTCTGATGTCCCTCCCCACAGGGCTTGAATTTCTATCCCAGCTTCAGACTCCCATTTAATCCCCTGCTCTCGACCAATAACGCTTTGGCTAAATTAGGTAAAAGGCGCCTTTTGCCAATGAGCGGGGCCGGATTGCCACCGGGGAGATGATAGGCCGGCG
>NW_008613521.1:636-31046 GCF_000691845.1 Merops nubicus | reverse complement strand
GTGAGAACAAGGTTCTACCCGTTCCCATGCCCAGGGACCCCCAGTGCTCCAGGGCTTGCCTCTGGGGAGGGCAGAGCCCCAGGAAAGCTTCTTTGTGGCTCAGCCTGAATTTGGCAGAGAGTTTAAATAGACGCTAAGTTATGAGGGGGTCTCTGGAGGGACAGGGAGCAGGACTTTGTCTCCCACTATGCTTGCTCTGTGCTTGGCAGGAGGACACCCTTCATGTTATCTTAATGGAAATAAATATCTCCCTGGTACAGGTGCTAATGAGGCTTCAGCCATTTGGGCAAGGTGGCTGCCAGAGGAACCCTGCCAAATCCCCTTGGTCCCTGCTGCAGTGGAGAAAACAGCAGCCAGAGCACAGGCTGGGTACTTCTGTAAACTAATGAGAGAAGAGGGATCATCCTGCCAAGCTTACTGCTCAAATAATGAGATTGAATCTCTGGAGTCATAATTTGGTGGTTAAGTGAACAGGACTAATTTTATCTAAACTGATGGGTCTAATTATTGGACCCATTTCTAGAAAAACCATGGATGCAGGTGTCTGAGAGCCTGCTCCAGAACCACGGCGGATCGCCAGGTCCCCCCATCACCCCATCACCAACAGCACAGCCCCGGTACTGCGTCCCCAGGGCTTCTCCCAGCAACACCCGCCCCAGAGCAACAACTCCTTGTAAAGAGACCAGGAATTTCTTGGCCAGATTAAGTTCCCCTTAAATAACATCACCAGTTTACATCAAGGGATCGTTGAGCTTGCACCAGGATGCAGCCCAGAAGCACTTGCTTGTGCCTCTGAGATGTTGCACTGGCTTTTGGCTCAGGAGGGTTTCTCACCATCAACCCTGACCAAGGACCCACCAGGGTGCTGCTGTTTCAGCAAACCCAGGAGGGAGGGAAGGCAGTGAGGCTCTGTCTTCAGCAGAGAGGCATCTTTGCTTCCCTGCCCTGCCCAACACCACTCGCCCAGCAAAACCAGGGCCACTTGGCACCCGGAGGGAATGGCCAGGTCCCAAACCTACATCTTTACATTTCACCTCCTTTCTGTGCTTTTCTCTACTGGATAAAACCTGATTCTTTAAATGGATTGGTTTTTTTTTTTTAGCACTGATTTAATATTAAAGTGCATCTCCTTAGAGGTGGTTTAAAAAAAGGGAGAGCCTTTGAAGGGGGGGACACTGAGCTGCACCACACCACATAATTGAATTTATATTATCTTGCTTAAATTAGTGCTGGGTTTTAAAAGACTGTTTAAAATCAAGACAAAGAAATGACTGGCAACGTTAACTGTGCCACTTAGAGTAAATAGGCTTTTGCAGAGAAATGTAAAAATAAATATGCTGTTCTTCTAGCGGCCCCACTGATCATTTTATAAAGAAAGCAGGCAGGCAGATGAATTTCCTTTCAGTGAAAACACAGAAAAATGACAGGCTCATGGTTATTTACTTTAGGTTTTGAAATGAAATTATGGCAATTATTTTGCTCTTCAGAACACGGAGCACAGACTTAATAGAATTCATAGAAGATGAATATTTAATTATCCCAATTTAGTTTTGGGTTTGTGGTGTTTTTGTTTGGTTTGGTTTGGTTTGGTTTGGGTTTTTTTTTGTGGCTGGTGCTGAAGCAATAAACAAACATTCCTTCAGTGAGCTATCTCCAGCCCCTATTCACAGAAAGGTTTTCCCAGGGAAGACAGACAGACCGAGGAGTATGTGACTGGTGTTACCTGTAGTCCACACCAACCAGAAATTTTTGTAGGTGATCTAGTGGAGCCCAGAGTATGGATTTGTAGCCTCAGCGTGGCCTCAAACTCCAAACCAATTTATTCTTACTGTTCCACCTCTGCACTGCCAGGAGCGATGCTGCTTATCACAGCGAGGAGCTGCAGAGGTACCAGCAGGGGGGCTGCAGCCCCCCAGCACCCCCATTTCAGGAGCAGTATGGACAAGGGTTATTTTTCCAGCTCACAGCTGTATGTTAGAAAACACACAGGTGAAGATTTTTGGAAGGATTTTTCTGCTCATAAACAGCCAGGTCACTTTTGTTTCATTTTTGAAGGCAACAAGTGAACATATGGCAGTTATTAAAATAAATGGACAGGATAAAATGGAGCTTTGAAACAGTGAAATGCACCAAAACGGGCTTATTCTAGTGCTTGCAAGAAAGCAGCACCTTTGGCAGTGGTGTTCCCGAGCAGCCTGCCCACAATTTTGTCCTTGAGGTCACAGAGGACTTCAACACTTCTGCGTGTCCAGACATTGAACAAAGCAAATATAGAGCCAGGCAATGAAGGGGAAGATCTGCAGGCTCCAGATTCCAAGCCCGCTCTGCACCAGAGCCAGGAAAACACCTTTCCTGCAGAAATCTAACCTCTGGAAGCATGTCTCCATCCTGAAGCTCTGACCATAGGTGTGACACAGCACAGTTGCCCTGGGGACTCTCCCCCTTGTCCCAGGACATCCTTCCTCTCCTCATCCCATCTGCCAGCTGCGCTGGTGCCCATCACCCTGTGACACCCCTCGTGCATAAGCAGGGTGTTTCTGCAGGGAGATTAAATCTCCCAAAGGAGATGAGGCAAATCCCTAATGCCACGTCCCACACAGCTCAGCATCTCCACTGCCTTTCAAACCACCACTCACTGCCAAAGCTCTGCTGACACCACTGCCAACGGGTACACCCCCCCAGAGTCACCTCCAAATCCTGTGAGGATCTGCTCTGGGACTGGTTCTGCCAATTCCACAGTTTAAATTGAAAGCATTCTGGCAGATTTCCTCCTATTTCCTTTGTACGTGGTGTTTCTTCAAGGTTCACGCAGCCTTACAGAAGGAGATATTAGAACAGCACGAGCTAACATGTTTACAGCTTCACGTTTAAATTTGAAAACATGTTTTCTAAACGGATGGCTGTATATCTTCAGACCTTTCCAAAGTGCTTGTTTTCTTTGTATATCTTCTGCTTCATTATTCTAATTTAATAAAAGCATAGCTAAGGCAGAGAGCTGACTCTTTTTGGCTAATGACAGTCTTTGATTTGTTTGTACTTCTTGTTATAGATTTTTCCTAATTACAAGCATTTTTCAGAGGCAGTTGAAAAAATAAATGAGCAGCTGGTTTGAATGTGCAACCTATTATTGTATTTCCTAGGGCTGCGGAAAAAGTATTACATTCACAGTAGGATGGCTTTCAACAGAGGAGGGCAGAAAAGGCATTTTCCAGTTGGGAGTCCATCTTGACTCCCAGCCTCCCTGCAGTGGAACTGCCAAGAAAAAGCTAATTTCTCAGCCTTTCTGTTATCCCTGGGGGTGCTCACCCAGCTCAGAGTGCAATGCGTGGGCTCTCCCCAGGACCCTCCAGAGGGTGGCCAGGGCAGGGAGGAAGAGGAGCAGCACCCCTGGGGGCCCGAGTAAAGGAAGGAAGGGGTCTCCAGGGTCTGGATGAGCCTACAAGGGGCTGCAAACATAGCAACAGCCTTGCGTGGAAGATGCTTTTCAAAGCAAATTAAAACAACCAAGAAACAGGGTGACTAACTCTGCAGCGGCCCAAGCTCAGACCAAGAACCTTACTCTGAGCTGCCCCAGAGCCCATTGGGCTCCCACCACCTTCTGGAGCAGAGACCCTCCAGCAGAGGCCCTCCAGCAGAGACCCTCAGCTGCTGCAGCAACCGGTGAGGGCACAGAGGCACCATCTGACCAGCGCTTCCTCAGTCAGCCCACCAAGCACAAAGCCTTTCACAGGAGTCCCAGAGCTGGTTGCAGCGTGACCCAATTCATACACAACCATACAACAATTCCCCATTAAATTCCAGTGGAAACTTCTCCTGAGCTAAACACAGACTCTTTTTTTTTTTTTCCAAGCAGATGTTATTTACTGCACAAACGTACATATTTTGAAGTCATATGTAATCTCTTGCAATAAGTGAGCGAGTTGCTGGTTCTGGCCAGGACCATGCCAAATACTGAAGCCAACCTTCCGTACCAAACACAGTCCTGCTGTTGCCAGTCACAGTTTTGGCCCCTTCTCACCATGGAGTTCATTAGAAATCATGCACATGTTATAAAACTGTATTGCTAAATGCCTGGTTAACTCATCCAAGTCAAAGTCCCAGCACGTTTGATTCATCCTCCTAACAAAGACTGATTTTCCTGTGAAAACAAACCACTACCTGCTTCCCTCACCCCCTAGGCAAGAAGATTTCTGGACGTGGTTTTCTGGTTTGGTGGGGTTTTTTTTTGTTTGTTGTTGTGGTCTTTTGTTGTTGTTTTTGTTTGTTTGTTTGTTTGTTTTCCCTTAAAGATAACGTATTTGATTGGAGAAAACAATTTCATCCCCCTGTCCTGGGTGCCACAGGCTCACTGGGTGTCCCTGGTGCAGAATGGCTGGTCCTGGTGGAAGGGAGGTCACTGCCCATGAGACAGCAGGTCCCCGAGAGCCATTTCTTCAAGGGAAAGCAGCCGGGTGTAGGGATGGGCAACGAGGCCTGCGGGCAGAGGGGGCAGCTGGGGCTGGTGGACAAGTGAATCTTACCTTTGGGCTCACTTTTACTCTGATGGACAATAAACTAAAAAAGACAAGTTTAGCTGCCCTGCCCACTGGGATCACATCAATGTGGAAGCAAGGCCGTGCTCCCTGCGGAGCACCAGGCTGCAGCCCCAGCAGAGCCTCTGGCAGCCGTGGCACTGCCAGCCCCACACAGGCGGGAGCCAGGGAGGCTTTCAGGAGGAGGGCAGCTTTCTGTTGTTTATGGGTTCTGTCTGCTACAGGAAGTGAGGAGGATCAGGGTTTACTTTGCCAGGATCTGTGCCTCCTGCAGGCAAGGCTTCTTCCGAAAAATAATACTTCTGCTCCTGGGTCATGAATTTTTTAGCGTGATTCATTTAAAAGAAGAATGAGTTCCAGTGGAGTTGGCCATGCAGGGCTTTCCTAATAGAAAAGGGGAGGCAAGATGGGTAGTCAGAAGGCAGGAGGCTGCCAAAGGGAAGCCCGGAATTCTCCTCTAGTTGGGACCCGCTCCTACATAAACAGGTCCCTTCACTTGCCCCTGCTTCAGCTTCTTAGGAAGTAACCGAGGACAGTCAGAATTAAACACGTTGGTAAAACACTTGGAAATCTAGAAATGTGAAGGGCTGTAGAACAGATAAAACTATTGTATAGGGATAATAGACCTTCAGTATTCAATAGTTATTGACGACCCAAGAGTTAAGAGCTGCAAACACAAACTGGGGTTCAGTGAGGGGGTTGTGGTGCAGAGTCGGGTGGGCATGGGCAGAGAGCAATGCTCACGTCTCCTCCAACGAGAGCAACAAGAAGTCAAAAATAGCCAGAGGAGGTTGAAAACCCTCAGAAGTCCGCTTTGCAAACAAGGAAACAGCATTATCATCTTGTTCGAGTCATCCTTGGCTCTCCTCAGAGTGTGTGTAGCCAAATTCTTTGATTTTTCTCCCTGGGGACCAGGCTTGGGTGTCAGGACCCTCCCTGCTGGCGCTGGGAAGGACAGGAGACAGGAGTAGCAGGATGGGGGCTGTGGTGCACAGCTTTCTGCCGACTCATTTCCAGAAACCCTCTCTGCTCCTCCAGCTGCAGGAGCATCCGGAGCTGGCCGGGCTGCTGTGGGTCACACCGGGCAGGAAACAGTTCTGACTCTATCTGGTGCCTGCTGCTGCTGCTGCAGCCTGACCACAGCTACTCGACGGTTGGTTTCTCCCCTCTGAAATGGGGGAGCATGGGAGGAGGGCGGGGGTGGGTCTCCTCCAGGGAGCCTGGTATCGCTACAGCATCGCTGCTCAAGCTGGCACCAAAGAGGAGCCCCGTGGGAGGGTACCCTGGCATTAGTGGAGCCCCTCCACACAGGATGGGGTGGGCAGATGCAGTCTCCCCAGGCACCTCCTGGTCCCCAACCACCTCTCTAATGCTGGGAGCTGCACTGCCCGGGGCACCAGAGCTCAGTCACAGCCCGTGGAACACCCCAGCTCTTGCTGACCCAGCAGTCTGAAGTCAGAGGGGTGCAAGCTGGAGACCAACCAAGGAGAGAGAGTAAAAACCAGAGTCCTTGTGTTTTCTGCTCTTTGATCTCCCTGTTATCCCAGGTGAAGGATTTTTATGGCTCCATTCAGGTCTGTGGTTGGTTTGGTTATGCACACATTTTTTATTATTTAAACAATAAAAAAAAATAAAAAAAAAAATTGCACTCTTCACACAGCTGGCAACCGCGCTTGCCATGCCCGTCCTCACATCACTCAACTGGTGTCACTTGTGAGGTCGGTCCCTTTGTGTTCTTTTGTTCCCCCTGGGCACACGGCTGCTGTCCCCTCTGCTCGCCCGGCAGAGCCGCGGGCTGGCCAGGAGGGATGAGGGGCACCTGGGGCGCTGGAACGCAGCGTGTCCATTCCCCGTCCCTGCCTCCCACCAGCCTCCCGTGCCTTCCCCAGATAACACGGAGCTTAATTGCTGCATTAGAAGTGAAGAGCTAAAGTACACACGCTTTCCCAGTAAAGGAAATTTTGCACAAGCTATTAGGGGTTTCAGTGCCAGCAGAGAGTGGCATGACCAGAAGATGCAGGGGCAGCTGCTGCTCTCCTCACCCAGAGTGAGGGCGTGCAGGGTGGGCGGTCAGGCTCTGCTCCTGCCCCACGGGATGGGACCATCATGCAGTTCCCGGCCCCTGGCCATGGGGCAGGGGCATGTGGTGCCCCACAGGAGGGCAGAGCCTGGCATCAGTGGGCTCCAAGGGCTATGGTGACCCTGGAGCTTCACAGGCAGCTCAAACCATTTTTACTGTTGAAAAATCCCAATTGGTTTGCAGAGGCTGAGAAAGGTCCTGCATGGCTCCTGGCTGATCTGAACTTTTGGATGTTAGTACAGTTCAGGTCGTTTGGATCCACAGGTGGGAGCAATTCATATTTCAAAGCCCTTGTTGACCTTTTAGAGCTTCCTTATTTAGAAGTTTTCTTCCCCCCACACTAGACTGCTCTGCAGAAATGGATGTTCTGCACAAACAGCTTTGCAAACAGACCTATCCCTCTCAGGCTAAGTTATCTTACTGACCCCAGATACATGCCAGCTGAATAATTAATGACTTTTTATAAAATTACTGGAATACTGCACAGATTCCTCTGGTGCACTGAAGAAGGAAACCAGACCTACTCTTGGCATTTTAATAGGACTTGAGTGACAAGTGAAGCAGCTCAAGCGTGGGGGCAGAGCAGCCTCCCCAGGAAGCTGGAAGGTCACACGACTGAAGTTTTTAAAGTTTGCCATTTCCCACAGATCTGGGAAGAGTTTTCAGCCATGGAAAACCAGCAGGCTGTTTAAATAAGGCACCAGTTCTCAGAGTCATCAGATGTTGGGATTGTCCAGAAGCAGCTTTGGTGATTCTCGCCAGGTTCTGGTACCTCTGAAGACCATCACAGATCTCTTGAAAACGAGTCATGCCTGAAAGTGCTCCCCCCACCCTCCAGAAAACTGAGAACATTTTCCTCTTGGAAAGGGCTCGGACACATACATGGGACATCACTGCAGGGCTCTGCCCTGGAAATACCCTACAGCCTTTCTCCCAACACTGACAGTTCTGCTACAGGACCCATCACAGTTCACTGTCAAGATAAGAGCTGGTCCAAAAAAACTAAAAAACTAAAGAACTAAAAAAACAAACCAAACCAAAACAAAAAAACACCAAACAAACAAACAAAATCAAATCAGTATTTCTGTTCCCTGGGAAATTTTGACACGTTTTGAAATGAGCTGTGAATTTTTTAACATTCATATTTGCTATTCAGTATTTTGAGTCAAAATATTAATTTTTTCACATTGGATAGTGTTAAAACAAAAAAATGCTGGAGCATGGCAGCTTTTTAAGGTGCTAACAGCATTTTACTCTAAAACGTTCCCATAAATAGGAAAGATTGGATAAATTACACCATACAACTTCATAAAACTAACAAACCCATGAACAAAACCAACAGGAAAAGAAACTTCCCCTCACCGGTGCTTAATTCCCCACCATAATTCTGATCTCCAAAGTTTTCCTTATTTAACCCTGTTTTTGAAATGCCTTTGAAAATTTGTGGGGTGTTTTCTTTTTAAAAATTGATCCGTGCAGTTTTTCAGAGGGAGCTACACGGTGTTTGCCTCTCTCACTGAGTTTATTCCCCTGCCAGTGACAGTCCATCGGAGGTGATGGGGAACACAGCGTCCAAGCTGAGGGGAGCAAGAACAGCTCCTGCCCAGGCTGGAGCAGGACCCCACCTCCCGGCCGAGTCACCGGCCCCACGCTGGAGCTCAAACCCTCACAACACAGCGACCGGAACCTCCCAGCACCATGGACGGTCCCTCTTCCTCCTCTGAGAAACCCAGCACACACTTTAATGCTACTGCAGAAATGTCTGCGTCAGTTTGATGTCGAGCGCCACAGGAACCAGCTCTAACGAAGGCTTGGCAGTTGTCGGGCAGCACTGCAATGGGCAGCCAGCCCATCACCTGCCCCATCACCTGCCCAGGGACCATCCCCGCCTGGGGCTGCCTGCGACACAGCCCAGGAAGAGCCTGGGGCAGAGGGGCTGAGCTGGTTGGTTTGTTGGGGTTTTTAAACGTTAACTGCAGTCGCAGTAACTCAAGCTGCTGTGCTGCTGCGTCCTCCTCCTGCCACGAAGACCCAGACTCTCGCCCGTGTCATGCACCCCCACACACATCCCGCACCCGCGCTGCCGGCTTCCTCCAGCCAGGGAGGCTAATTAGCTAATTAAGAGCTAAAGCCAGCTCGCGCAGCCTCTGTAACCCAGTGTGTCTGATGAGGCATTGCTTAATTAAAACAAATCCCTGCATGATTTGCAAACAATAGTTTTTTTAAAAAGAACGACAGTCCATTGTGTACCATAACACTATTTTTAATTAATTACATAAAGGCCATCCACTACTGAAACTCCAGAGTATATGGTCATTTTCTTATACCTTTTTTTCCTTACCCTGCACAAACAAAACCTGTTTAGAGGAACAAGCACCAGCACGCTGGGGTGATGCCCACACAGGGGCTCGAGCGTTACACAACCTGCAGTGCCTGTGGGACCTGCCACTTGCCCCTGCTGTGGCAGGACCAAGGGCACAGCACCCCACCAGCCCCATCCTGTCACCAGGGCTGCATCCCAACTCCCATTGCTGCAGGTTACTTATGGATGCTAAAAGCCAGCAGCTTCCCTGTGGCCATGGGTTTGGCACTCTGCATTTCAGCATGTGAGCTTTGCCCACAGCAGAGCTGAACAGGCTGCCCAGGGCAGTGGTGGAGTCCCCAGCCCTGGAGGGGTTTCCAAGCTGTGGAGATGTGGTGCTGAGGACATAGGTCAGTGGGGACCTGGCAGTGCTGCAGAACAGTAAGACTCCTATGAGGACAGGCTGAGGGAGCTGGGGTGGTTCAGCCTGGAGAAGAGCTCCAGCGAGACCTTACAGCAACCTTCCAATACCTGAGAGGGGCCTATAAGAAAGCAGGGGAGGGTCTGTTCACAAGGGTTTGTAGTGACAGGATGAGGGGTAATGGCTTTAAGCTAGAAAAGGGTAGATTTAGGTTAGATGTTAAGAAAAATTTCTTCAATTTGAGAGTGATAGACCACTGGAATAAGCTGCCCAGAGAAGTGGTGGAGACCCCATCCCTGGAGACATTCAAGATCAGTCTTGATGAGGCTTTGAGTAGCTTGATCTAGTTGGAGATGCCCCTGCTTTATAGCAGTGGGGTTGGACTAGATGACCTCTGGAGGTCCCTTCCAGCCCAGACATTCTATGATTATATGGTCTTAAAGGTCCTTTCCAACCAAAAGAGCTCTGTGACCTTCCAGGCAGGGCTACCAGCAGCCCCACAGCTTGGCCTGACCACACCAGGTCAGGCTCAGTAGGAGGACACTGTTCTCTTGCTAAAACCATTGGAGCAGGTCTGGGAAGAAAAAAGGTGTGTGAAGCCAGAATGCCTCAGCTGTGACAAATACTGAGCAAAATACAATCTCCGGCACGGTTTTAGTGCTCATCTCCTTTTTTCCAGCGAGGAGGTGTGACCACAGCCACGCTTTAGCCCTAATTAACCAACGCCGACATATGCAGCGAGAAGGAGCAGCCCATGAGACACCGGCGGTACAGACCGTTCCCCAGGGATGGGGACAGCGAGGATCAAGTGGGAAGCCACCAGGCTCGCACAGAAGCTGGAGCCCGGCAGGGAGACAGCTGGGCCTCCCCCAGGCTGGGAGGCACGAGGGGATGACTCAGCTCCCCCCCGTCAGGTGGCTGCAGCCCACAGGCAGGCCCACGGCTCCGCGGGGCACTCGGGGGGTGCCAGCGCCCGCGGGGCAGGGACGTGCCTCACGGGAGGCACCGCCGGCTTGGCAAGGGCCCTCCCAGGCAAGAAGAGACATGAAGCTGTTGACACATTTCTTCCTGTTCCCATTCAAAACTACATTGCAAGCGGTGCTGCAAGAGAGTCACGTGCCTGACTCCACAGATTTCTTCCCAGAATGAGTCTTCATCTCAGAAGGGTAGGACACAAGGGATTAAAACACCAATACAGAATTCTGTTTGTGTGGAGGACTGTCACAGCACGTTTGAAATGGGGAGCCAAATTCTTCACCAAGTTCTGCCCTGTAGTCGTCTGAACTGATGCCACTTGGAAAGCAAAAGACTGAAGTAGCAGTTTGGTTCCTGTAATTATTAATATCCCCTCCGCTGGGAAAGAATTTACAAATAAAGTACAAGGAAATGTCTATTCGCCACAAGTGGGTACCTTCAAACTGCAGCGTCACAAACCATTGCCTGGGGCTAGCAGAGGGAGGAAAAGAAAAGAAAAAAGGATGAAAAAGAATTTAAAACAGGAAAGAATTGGAAGTGTGTCCCTTCCCTTGCTGTCTGCCCATCCAGGGACAGGCTGGTGGGACATCCACCAATGCGGAGCAGGGCTGTGAGGCACCGGGGAACAGGAGCCACGCACCTTACTGAAACAGGGTGAAATGAAAAATTCCTGAAAATAAATCGGGAAGTGACGGGGCCTGCATTTTAGCACTGAATGTGAAATGACACAAAACAGGCATGTGAAAACAGGAGCTGGGTTCTGGCACTTTCCGATGCTGGGGGCTGCCCGTGGGACGTCACGCTGTGCCTGCACGTTGGGGCATCTCGGGGCATCCAGCCCTGTCCCCACAGCAGCCCCCAGGTTATAGGTGCTCATCTCCCCCAGCATCACATACTTTAAAGATTCAGCTGGGCAGGGAGCTGGGCCATCTTATCTAGCACGTGCTTTTCCCAAGAAAGGTTGGAACAGATGATCCTCATGGTCCTTTCCAAGCTGAGGTTCTATGATCCACAGTTCGCCCTAGGAGTGATTTGGAGTTGGAAGGATCCCAGGACACAGCTCAGACTGCAGGAAGAGACCACGGGGGAGCAGGTCATAGCCCTGCAAGGTCGGGTGGGCAGCACACATCTGCTGGGGTGCCAGGCACAGCCCTGTCTCCCTGCTGGTGAGAAGCGATGGCTTCTGCCAGCACCTGTGGAGCAGGGGAGGGATGCGTGTGCGGACTAGCAGCTGGGCTCGGGGTTGGCTGTCCTGAAAGCAAACCGAAGACTGAATTCCTGAGAAAGAAAACAGATTGGGCAATCATCTGTTGCCCAATTTACCTACCAGTGAGTCAGAAAGCAGCAAGCCTGGCTCATTGGCTCCCTGGCAGCTCTAACTGTCGTACACGAAGGGAGCCAGGAACAGCCTGGACAGGGGAACCCAAGCCCTCACTTCACTGGCAGAGCATTTTCACGTCAGGCTCTGCACTGGGCTGAGCTGTGCCTCTGCTGAAGGTGGACGTTTCTGATGGACTGGGGTGGGTTTGGCACCCACGGCATCGCTGGTGAGCCCTGGCCAGGCACCCAAGGCTGGAGAGCCACGGTGCTGCCCTGGCCAGCAGCATCCTTGCCCCACAGTCCCCTAGACACAGCCTGCCCTGATGACACAGACAGGCTAGGAAAGGGAAGTGATGCAGGCAGCTGTGGTTATGGGGGCTGAGGAGAACAGAAACATCCCAGCATTTCCCCAACCAGTGCCAGCAACGGCAGTAAACAACTGCCTCAGAATCATTGAATCATTTTGGTTGGAGAGACCTTTCAGACCACCGAGTTCAACCATCCCCCAGCACTGCCAGGTCCCCACTAACCTGTGTCCCTCAGCACCACATTTCAATGGCTTGGAAACCCCTCCAGGGATGGGGACTCCACCACTGCCCTGGGCAGCCTGGGACAGCCCTGGACAACCCTGGTATGGAAGACATTGTTCCTCAGCTTCAGCCTAACCCTTCCCTGGCACCTTGAGCTTACGGTGACCATTCTATTGTCATTAATACGTTTGTTACCTAGCGTGGGTATGCAGAAGACTGCCTTGGGGAACAGGCCAATGTCCACGTTTGCCCACACCTAGTTATATGAGGCTCCTCCAAAGAAAAATACTCTAAGTAAACTCAAATGCATAGCATATTAAAGTTCAGCTACCGGGGCAGCATTGGAGGCTGAAACTCACTGAACCCGAGCCCCGAGCTGGAGCCCTGGTGACAAGCACCCGCTGTAGCATCTCGGCGTCGCCAAGGCAATGCTCAGACCAACACTTGCCCTCATTTTTCCTCCGTGTTTAAGGCTTTTCATGGGCAGTACTCCTGCTTAGACAGCTCTTTGTGGGTCTGCAGTAAAAGAGCCAGAGGAGCCCTGCCTAGGTTTTGAGACGCTGAAGCTGATTTGATGAAACTGTTTCATTTAGTCTTCTGCAAGTCCCAGGCTCAGTCATTTAAATCGGGGTCAAAGCTGTAGATACAGTTAAAAAAACATTTGGGTTTAGATTGTTCTCCTTTCAAAACTGCTAAGAGCTGCCCACCCTTCTCATGCACATAGGGACAAGACAACAAACAGCTTTTCATCTGGTTTTGGTCAAGTCCCTAATGCATACGCTTAGTTTCCCCGACCTACTCAAATGATAAGCTACCCCCTAATCCCAGCCCTTCTCCAAGCAGTTTAAGTCAGCATACTCAAGCCTAGCTCCAAGATTTTCTTTAAAAACAGTAAAGATCAAAGCGATTCCCTACAAAATACACCAGGTGTTAGATGCACCTTCAGGGGTTTTCTGGGTGGGGGGGCTGAAGAACTTCCTGGTGACGACATTCATCCCAGCATCAACGTAGTGCTGCTTGTGGAGCAGAAGGACAAGATAAAGCTTTACCTTATGGACAGTATGTGACTAAAAGCCAGCAAAACCCCTATACACCCCCATGAAGTGCTATTGGATTCTGCCTGTGCCAGAGCACAGGGCTGACTAAAGTGACCAGCAGCTGGTATTGGGGGAAAGAATGCAGCAGTGCAGCAGGAAGCGAAGTTTGGAGGGAGTGCTGACAGATGCTCAGATACCCCCGCAGCAATTTTACAGGGCACCTTAGATGCTGCTAGTTCCCTCAAGCTCTCTTACACAAGTTGCTCCTTTTCACTCTGTATCCATGTGTCTATTTTAAGATGAAATTTTCAATTCATCACAGATGTTCAGAACTGGGTTTCATGCAGTAACAATCTTTTCACATAATTTTCCTTTTTGCACCAGAATTATGAACAGAGGAAGGAGCTGGAGCCAGTGGCAGCTGTCAGAGCCTGAGTAAAATGACACACTGGATTTATTCTTTTTCTCCTTCACTTACAGCAGCTGATGCCCCAGGCTCTGTGGCCACACTCACAGACCCCTTCACCATCAGGTATCGGCATCTACGGCGTCCCCCCCACCCCAAGCCCCAGGGGCAGATGTATCAGTTCCTAAGGTGGCATTTTAAAGGCAGGCGTTGCTCTGCCCTCAGCCCGGTTTGGCAGCACGACCCGTGGTGTGGCTGCAACAGCCCCGTGAGGAGCAGTGAGCAGCCCTGGAAACTGCAGCAGCAGCAGCACACAAGGCCAGCAGTGCCAAACACACAGCAAACAGCGAGGACCAGGACAAGGCAGGGATGGGTCTGTCACCTTCTGCCCAGGCTCACGGCACTGTCAGAGCTCAGACCTGTTTCTATCCCGGCTGCTGCCTGCGCTAGGCTCATAGAAACAGATCATTGAATGGTTCTGTTTGGAAGAGACTTTTCAGGTCATTGAGAACAGCTGTTCCCCAGCACTGCCAGGTCCCGACTAACCCACGCTCCTCAGCACCACATCCCCATGGCTTGGAAACCTCTCCAGGGATGGGGACTCCACCACTGCTCTGGGCAGCCTGGGACAGCCCTGGACGACCCTGGTGGGGAAGAAATTGTTCCTAATGTCATGGACTAGGTCACCCCCAGGCTGGGTCCCTCTTGCCTAGGTGCCCTAGAGCATTGCTGGAATCATCCAAACCAGGAACTTGGCCCCAGCTCCTCCCCAAAACCAGTGATGGTGCTGCAGGGGACGGGATGGTGCAGGGGCTGTGGCACTAGAGAGACCTGGGGTGGGGGAAAAACGCAAACCCTCAGCCCAGGCTGGATGCATGCACCCCGTGCTGGCCACTGCCACAGTTTCTGAATGGCAGCAGAAACACCCCACGAGAGGAGGCACAGAGGATTCCCCAGGCCTGACACCAGGTTTTATCCACGGCTAACGAGCACACGCCAACAGAGCGCTTGGTGCTGAGCCAGGCTCTTCTTCACGCTTCTCATTCAGGATTCTGGCACGTCCCAGTGTTTCCCTGGCGTTGGGTCCCATGTCCGTGTGCCCAGAGCCGGTGGCACCCTGGGCTGTGGCAGCCCCCAGGCTGTGGCAGCACCGGTGGCAGATGCAGTGCCTGCCCCGTGAGCGTGCCGGCAGCAGGACACGCAGAGCTATTTTAGCCTTACCGAGACAAGTGGTTCAGCTGAGACTCGGCAGCTCACAGGGGTCAGCCTGTCCCCACAGGGGTTTCCCACAGGACACCGCTCCCCGGTAATGCCAACAGTGAGACACAGCAATGGTGTTGCATGAAGTGTGGTTTGGGGCTCTTAAAACCCAACTGTACTTGAGTGGGAGGTAGGAAGCAGCAGCTTCAGCTGCTGACCTTTTCCTGGGCCAGAGGTATGCACTTCGAAGAGAAAAGCATGTCGTGGGTGGAAAAAGCAACCAGCAACACCACCGCTCTGAGAAGGGCTTGCTCTGCTTTCCCTTACCCGAGCTCAACGACGCCCTTGCAGAGCGCCGAGGCCGGGAGGAGGCACGGCTGTGCCAGCCCCGGGCCATGTGCTGTTTGCTCCCAGAGGAGCACGACTTGTCTTTTCCACATCATCATCATCATCACTCTTCTCTTGCCACCATTTAATGGAATGTTTCCCTGTTGGTGCCAGGTAATTCCCAATATATCCCACAACAAGCTGAATTCCTGTGATGGGTAAATATTCAAAACTAGCAATCTTTAGAAACCAAGAATGCATGTGTTTCAAATGTGTTCATCTGGACCCTCAGTGCACTTTCGGTGTGCTTGGGAGTATCTGCACTTTTATTTCCAGTGCATTCCTGAAACATCAGCTAATGTGATTCACTAGCACAGGGGCAACAGACCTTCTACCATCTCGACTAACTCCCACGGGAAACACAACACACTGACTTCTTACCTGCTTTCAGTTTGTTGCTCAAGGCCAAGTACGTAAGAGAGCCCTTTCCACCTCCACGCAGCCACATCGGTGCAGGTGGTGGGCACCAAGCACAGGGCACCCTGCTGCAAACAGGGGTCCCCCGCATCTGCCACAGCACAGCTCCTTCTCCAGACAGAAGCACACCAAAACAACATCAGGGACCACAGCTCTCACCAGCCATCCCATGACCCCAGGGCTTCCCAGCAACATGCCATGAGAAACACCAGTTAAAGCAGCTGCCCATCAGCTGCTTTGGGCCCTCTCAGCAGTGGCCTTTCCAATACCCAACAGCTCTGCAACAGTAATAGACTGGAAAGCATTCTGAGTGGGGTGCACCCACGCTGCAGGAAGTTCTCCCCATGGAAGGTCCTGCCCGACGCCGCCTTGGCAGGAGCTCCTTCTCAGGGCTCTCCTCGGCACTTGAGTGGTTTTATCTCTCTCGGCTCTGGTGCAGAGCTGCTGCTCAGTGCCCACTGGCCTGCCTGAGCCCCTGGTGCTAAGCCCAGGAGCTGGGAAGTGAGCAACTAGACCCCTCGAAACACGAGCTCTTCTGACAGCTAACAGCACAGAGACACCGGGCATCCTCATGGAAAACGAGTGCTCCGTGTGTTCCCTTTTCTGAATTCAGCTTGTGAGTTTCTGGTCAATGTTGATTCTGGAGAGATTTGTGGGAGACGAAGGGAGGGGTAGCATCACATGGCAGTGGGGCTCCCTCAGCGGGGCACACGCCCCATTCTGGACCTGCAGCTCAGAGGTACTGGCCACGAGAGGGGTACGCCAGCTTGCTCTGGATCCACGGCAATCTGCTGCCTTGTATCGAACAATAACATTACATATCCTCAACACTCTCCTATTTAACATCCTCTATATTTAATATTCTGTGCACTGATGAAGAAAAATCCTCAGTATCAGCATATAGGGGTTTTTCCCCCCAAATAAATGACATCCCTTCAGTCAAAAAGATGCACAGACAAAACGAAAAATGTGTCCCAAAAGAAAGGGGTGCAGTTTTTAACCTGATAGAGAAGAATGCAATTATGAAAGAGAACTTTTATTAGGGCAATTTCACTTTATTTTTTTCCATACAGCAAGGTCAACTATAGCAGTAATAATAAAATAAGCATAAAAACAAATTGCAGCCCAGGACAGAGTACATAATTTGTAGCAACTACAAGCAAAAAGTAAGTCTGTGATTACGTAATAGTAAAACCAAGCACATCTGTCCTTTCAGCAGATGAAAGTTGCGGGGTTGCAAATAAGTGCAACGTCATTAATAATTCCGTGTGAGTACTGGAGAGATCCGATATGGTAACGGCCTCATTGTGGCTTTTTCCAGCTTTGGCATAGAGAAAGACAAGATGTCTTGAATCCTTTCCATTAAAATGGTAAAATTTCCCAGGGTTTTGTTTGTTTGTTTTTTTTTTATTCACCTGCTAAAAGAACAGGACCACTACAGCAATAAAAAATAATCACATAACAAATACAGCTACGGTGTGCTGTTTGGTTTGCCTGTTCATGATTTAACTCTTTTGTGAAAGTCAGTATTTCTTTTGAATAATCCTTTTTGTGAACAATAAACCACTGAAATTGTCAGAAACTGGTTTGAATAGCATATATCTTTAATATAGGTCTTGATACTTTAAACATGCAGTAGTTTTTGAATAATGTACGGAATATTTGATCCATGATTTCACCTTGATGGTTTGAAGTACCTGCTTTTTTTTTTTTTTTTTTTGCCTTTTTTTTTTTTTTTTTTTTTTAAATTAATGATTTTCAGGCAGATTTGATCCAGTGGAGCTTTTGTCAGTCATGAGATCTCGGAAGGATGGCATATCTTTCCAGCCGAAAAAATCCTGGCAAACTACAAGCTGTCCACATAAAGCAAAGCAACTTTTTCGAAGGGGTATGGAGTGCTAACTCTGTGCCACTTTTGCAAGCAATTTTGTTCAGCCTGTCATTTTATTAGCCTTAACAAAACTCCTTGTAATTATAGACATTTTTATTCAAAATAAGATCTTACTATTATACAGGTTTCTCTCTTTTTTGACTATATACAGAAGTGCAAAAAGTCAACCTTCTCTCTATACGTTCCCACATGCTAAACTGCAGCATAATCAACCTTCAAGAGTTTGCACACACACACTATAATTCTTGTTACGTAAACTTTGAGTATTTGGATTATCAACAAAAAGTCCCTTGATCTATTGATTATGCAGCTTATTTATAACAAGGCCTGATATTCAGGGATTTCAAAAAATATTTAAACAATATTTTAACATTTGAAATGGATACAGTAGAAAATAAATTTTATTCTAATATCTAGGAACTAGATTTTCTCATAATAACTAATTACAAACAAAATAAATCATCAAAATATTACTCAATTGTCTGCCAGGATTGTTGCGATAGCAACAACTTAACTTCTTACTTAGCAATGATTATATAATTATAAGATATCCATATAAAAGATCTTTGTTCTTTTAATGAAAACTAGACAAGAACTAACAATGACTGACATTCTTACATTGTAATATTAAATCAGTAAAATATAAATCATTTAGTTAACAATAATACGAATACTCATATGACACTACATGTAAATTCAAAACTGAGTATGTTATGAAGAAAACTACTTTTTTTTTGTATTTTGAAAAAGTCATCAGTAAACTCTAGTAAAAGAAAATTCTATGAACTGAAATGGTATTCAACTGGTAATAGAAAATGAAAACAACCTAATAAATGCAAGAAATAAAAACTACACTTTTAACAAGGAAAAAATAAGTAATATTCTATAATGTTAAGTAACTACAATAACATGTGAAGTCACCTATACTTTCTTAACACGACTGAAATTACATTGGTATGGGTTTTAACCCGTAATGTAATAATCTAAGGCTTTAATAGATGTACAGTACAATCAGTAAAATCAACACATCATTCTTATACTATAAAGCATCTCTCTCAAGCATAAAAACTCGCAGTAAACTTGGAAGTATGGAGAGTTCTACAACCGAACCCGCGCTTCTTCCACCCCCGCTACGCTACCAGTGACCTGGCCCCCGCGTCAGCACTTTGCTGAACAGAGCAAAAATATCCTTTATTAGCTGCAACATCCAAACCACAAAAAGGAATTCCTTTGGATGAATCCATTCTTAAAACTTGAATGCACATCTATTTTTTTTGTTTTCATTTTGTAAAGGCTTTCTAAGGCTATAAGCAGTTAATCTGAACAAAAAAAAAATCACATATAAAACTCACCCGAGTATTTAACCCACCTGATTCCTATGCTAATTAACATCTCCTTTTTTTCATATTTTGGTTTGCCATGCATCTGATGTCAGTGCTTCTTTCATCTTTGTTTAGAGTCACCACCTAAAGCGTGACTTGGATGAAGTAAAAGTGAAACCCATCGCTGCAAAACATTTATAGTCCTTTTGACTTTCGACAGAGGCTATAAATAGAAGCAAAAGAAGTTCCTCAAACATTTCCTACTGTGTCTCAGAAATGGCTTTTCCCTTTCATATGTCACGTTATACAGCAAAATATGTGTAAATACTAGACTACAATGCCTTAAAGTAGTTTCTATGTATATCCAGTACAGGTTAATCTGTATGGCCAGAGCATCTCTCCAGTGCTGCCTATGGGTACTGTAAGGAGTAGTTGGCCATTTCTGAGACAGCTTTGGTTTGAAACAGAATGGTGCCCTTTGACTGATTAGTACTAATAAAGCAAGTGAAAACGTGGTTCTGAAAATAACACTGCAGAAATAATACTCTAATCGGATGTACAGTCTATGGCACTTCATGAGAATCCTTAACAACATGGTACTTAAAGCCATTGATGTGCTTTAAAATAAACACAGTTGTGGTTTCGCTTGGCACATTCATCTGTCAGATACCTCTCTTACCACTTCTTACAATCTATTACATTAAAAATATTACTCTTAAACAAAAATTACTGTGCATGCACGCTCTTGTCTATAATGGCAATTTTAAATACAAGGTGCACCTTTGTTATTTGTAAACCTTGAAAGAAATAAACTTACTTTAAAAAATTATATCTTGGTCTACAGACGTACCAATACATAATAGATTTATGGTTACACCATCGTCTGTCTTTTCGAGGTGACGTATGTGATTATGTAGGCAACAGACTACGTCTGTATATTCAAATCCCTATGCATACTTCTGCACTAGAAAAGAGAGACAATGCTGTAGCTTTTAGACAATAAGATCACCTCAGCACAAATATCAATTAAATGTACAAAGTAGATAGGCAACAGTGTGCAGTGGATTTCCATGTTCTCGTTCATCCCGTTAACATGCAATGTGTGGAGGTCTTACTGCTGAGGGAGTTCCGGGTGTTGCTGACGGTATATACATTATGGCTGATGAGCTCATCCTCTTCCCAACCCAAACACACTGTCCTTTGCTCTTTAGTTATGACCTAGGAAGGAGAGCAGAGAAAGCGTTTTCAGCACAGCCCAAAGTTTTTGTTAGTGTCACATCAGCCTAAACTTCACAGCTGCAGCCGGGACACTGGGGAAGCTTGCACCCAAATGCCTGGGGATCGCCCCTCAGCAACGCTCTGCAGCAGAGCTTCCCTCCTCTCACTGTCCCTGATCCCCCAGCCGCAGGACCAGAACCTGGGGGATGGTGCCCCAGCCCCCAGGGCCCAGATGCTGTGAGGCAGCTCCCCACCAAGCGCTGGTGAGCTCTGCCTGGCTGCCCTGTGCCCCTCTCTCCTCCCAGGCCCCTGTCCCTGCCACAGTCAGCATCATTGTGGTTGGAAAAGACCTTTCAGATCACTGAGTCCAACCATTCCCCCAGCACTGCCATGTCCCCACTGACCCACGTCCCTCAGCATCACATCTGCACAACTTGGAAACTCCTCCAGGGATGGGGACTCCACCACTGCCCTGGGCAGCCTGGCACAGCCCTGGACAAGGTGCTCTAGGATCCTTCCCCAGCTTTGTTGCCCTTCTCTGGCTACAATCCAGCCCCTCAGCATTCTTGTGGTGAGGGGCCCAAAATGAAACCCAGGATTCAAAGTGCAGCCTCCCCAGTCCTGTCAAACCTGGAAGCTCAGCCAGTGTTTGAGAGGCACCTAAACAGCCTTAGAAACCTGAGCCCTGGGCTCCCAAGGTCATTTCTCTCACTTAGCTGCCCATCTAGTGCAGCTACTGCTCAAGTCTCTGCTGCCTATCACATAAGAGACACCTCTGGAGCTTGACTCCCCTTCCTCCACCTTGGCAGGGTCTCTGACATGGGGGGCCCCAGGCCCAGCTGACTGCAGAGGGATGCTGGGCAGCAGGTTTAGCCTGGAGACCAGGGACATCCCACCCAAGCTACTCAGGCAGTCTAACAACAGTTTGCTCAGCTGAAAGGAATAACTATTATTATTAAGCCCCTGTGGCAAATCAGTTAACTCTCACTCTGAGCAGTAACGCCCTTACTGCTGAGCTATTCAGTAGAAAACACAGCAGAAATCGAGTGCAAGGGAGAGGAAGGTGATAGAAACCACAAGCTGTCCACCTCTGCCTGAGGCTTGGCCCCCAGCTCCCATCAGTGCTTGAGCCACCCTCCCTTCAAACACAACGAAAACCTATAATTGGAGAGTCTCCGATGTTCCTATCTGGACATGTACTAACTAATTCTGACATCTGGTCCAATGGACTAGCTAACACGGCCAGAACTGACTGCAGGGTCTCTGCTCAGAGGAGAACAGCATGTCACAGTGGAGTTCAGAGCTTCTTCCCCCACACCTTACCAGATTTGTTAGAAAACAGAAACACTCTCCTGAAAAACACAAATTACACGCACACAAAGGTAAGAAAAATGCAAGCAACAACATATTAGGAACTTACTGTTTGGTGACAAAATGTCTACATCTGTGTAACATACTTGTGGCTAGTCAGATGTTCGGCAGATATTATGGGTATCTATAGGTAAAAAATGTAAACAATGAGTAACATGTGCAATGAGCCAACCCAGAGACACAGCATTTTGCTATAGAACATAAGTTTGAAAAACTGAGAACCAGATGTGAGTTGGTGGATTTTATATTGTAACTACAAGTTAAACTCAAGTGCTACAATAGCACCTTAAAACTGGAAAACATTGTGTTAAGTACTACTGACAAATATAAACATTGGTATTATTGGTTGTTTAGGAAATGAGAGAAGTTAAAATCTACAAAAGTCATGCAGTGCAGTAATTGAAAATAGCCCTTTTTGTTGGCCTACACAAAATTATGTGCTTTCAGTCTATCATTTAAAACGATAAATTCTACAGTGGGCTCGTTTCAGCCTGATTTTGTGAAGTGTTCACTGCTTTCACTGTCTGGGTTTCCAAATGCCAAGCCAAAGATGCCCTGAGCTTGATTTTCACGGCTGGTGAAAATTCACTGTTGGGCTGCTGGGGCATCCCGGAGCATCAGCTGCAGAGCTGAGACTCCCCACAGCAGTGAAACAATTCTCAAAACGTTTGCCTGCGTAAACGGAATTCAGTACGTAGCTCTATTGAAGTGCCCCATCAACGTAGCTTCCCATGAGAAAAACAACAGTATTAGGACCAGAGTAGATTACCAGCAGTACAAATAATAAACTTAGATTTCAAAACTTATATCCGAAGTCCTGCTGGAAGGTGCAAAGAGATGCTCAGGCACAGGGAAACGTGCTGGGGCATACCACACCACACAGATTTGTGCGGTCACAACCGGATGCTGCACTTGACTCTTTCTCCTCTAAGGCTGATTTGTTAATCCACACAAGGAAGGAACTGGGGAGGTTTCTACTTAGCTAAACTGTTTACAGGTCTTGGTGTTGCTTTTTCCACCCCCTGTGCCCTCTCCTCCCCTAACAACTCCACACAACATTGCCAACCTGTACAGAAATGTGCTTCAAGTGTCACAAAACTGCTCATACCATCACTTCCTATTGCTGCAGGCCAGGCTGTTGCACCCAACTGTGTAGAAGCATCAGGGGTAGTGCTGTCGGAACATACCAGGGACCTTCAACACTGCTCAATGAAGCTGAAGGGCCAGATCTTAAGACTTTTGGCATGCATGCACATTGCATCGTGTGGCATTAAATAATTCCAGCGCTGCTCACACAGTATATACATATATTTGCTATATATGTATATAGGGAGGTTTGGCTGCAGTACTGTACTAAGGGTGTTATGAGGCTCCAAGAAGGATATGCATGAAATGATCAGATTGAACAACAGAAAGTTTCCCTCTAATCTATTTGGGAAAGGTTATTTAGACAGAGACAATTTTTAAAAATAATGATGTTTTTCTGTGGCTTGGCTTTTTTCTCACAGCTCTCTGGATTTACACAGGATATAGAGAAACACTAAATGGTGTGATAAATCACAATATGAAGATACTTAAAGCATACAGGCAGTTGTTTGTTTAGGTGACACGTACAAAGGTAGTCCCCACCTACAGACTAGTTTTTCCAGCTACCAAGTCATTCTTATGCTAGTTTAGATCCATGAGTGGCATGGTCATTCAGCACACATTTCTGAAGAGCAGAATGTGCTACTCGCTAAGCAGACTAACCTGAGTGGTTTTTTTAATTTATTTTTTTTTTTTTTTTTTAAGTTAAAACCTCCAGGTCCCTTTTGAGACTTGGGATGTGCTCGCCTTTATATGGGATAAGTTTTGGAATAATATTTTCAAGCGCTCAGTAAGCAGACGGGTTAACAAAGAGCATAGAGCTGGGTGTAGTACCAAACGGAGGAGCTCAACAGGCAAAGGCGGAAAGGCTCAAAGCCAGAGACTCTGGACCGAATCCCGCGGGAGCCTGCGGCACTGCCAGGCAGCACGGCCAGGCCGGGGCTCCGGGCAACACGGGATCCTCCAGCCCCGCGCCCCAAGCACTGGGGGGCACGGGCAGCAGGGCATGGCCCTGGGCACTGCTGCTCAGTGTCCAGCTGCAAACCCAACAACTTCATGATGGGATTTTGAAATTGTTCACAGTTAGCTCTAACGAATTATGGGGCTGAGTATGCCAGCTAAGCCTGCCATAAAAACTAACATTTATCACCAGAATTATTTATGCATACAGAACTATACCTGCAAAACACTGAAGTAAATGTTTAGTTCCCTTTTCCAAAAGGGACATGTGTGATTCTCGCCAAGCTGAGAGTAATATTTGCACATTAGACCAGAACTGATGCTTTCAGGACACGAGTAATTCTAAATCCTAGTATACCTCAAAAAATAATTTGTTTTTATAAGAGGAACAAGAGGCTCTTTAAAAGTTTCTACTGTTGCACATTCAGTCAGATGTATTACAGAAATCCACACTTTTGACAAGACAGCCAGATAAGCACAACAGGCCATGTTCTCAAGTTCTGTTGCCAGTGCAGCTCCAGCTGGTAGGTGTGGGGAATGCAGCTCCTCCGGCCCCAGCACTCATCGTTAGAGGATCGATTCTGGCCTTGCTGGGAGGACTTTCAATCAGCTATTTAGTAAAGCATTACTTTTTTACTTCTGAAATACACCCAAACATGGCTACAGCTGAGGTAGGTATTTGGAAATAAAACAGGACTCTAATGGACATTTTCTTAACTGAAGCCTGTCTACTGCAGCAAGTGTTTGGCTGTTTCCAAGCAGCATCACAAGCTGAAACAAAGGTTTCAAAGAAGTTTGTATGGCCCGTGTTCAAATGTTTTTGTTTTGCTCTTGGAAGAGAAGAGTCAGAACATGATCAGACTGCTAAATTCAGACTGTTCAAACTGAGATCCTCCAGCCCCTCTGCACAAAGGTTTTACTGGCTTTCGATGGAATTCTGCACTAAAAGGAACGGTCAACTTCCCAGAAATAGAAATAAATAATGGGTTCCGTGTGTTATTCCTTTCTCTTTACATCTCTGAGAGCAGAAAGAAGCAGCATGGCCCATAAATGTTAGACTGAGTCAGAAACTCTATTATCAATTATTTTTAGCATCAGAAATGGAACTGCAGCACTTTTTGAGCATGGATAAAGGCTTATTAAGCTGTGCTGCAGATCTTAGAGAGAATGTGTAGGCCAACAAGAGGTAATATCAATATCGAGCAATATCATGCTCGTTAAAAGCACCAATTTCAAGTTGTCTGTAAGGAACAAAGCTGTAAATTAGCAAACCTGGTTGGCTGTGGCTGTTGCAGCGAAGGGAACACTTGTGGCAGATGTTGTTGCTGCAGACACAGTGGCTGGCGTAGCACCGTGCACCATGGGAACTTTCGGAAGGAAAATCATATAAGCAAACATACAGAAGAGTGTAGCAGTATGGGAACCAGAGCGACACGTGGGAGGGTAGTTGAGCATGGTATTTGTCACAGCAAAAAGCCCGAGACATCATTGCCAGCGCGTGACATGCAACCACAGTGCAAAGCAGGACAACATTCCAGGGAAAGAGAGGGAGGGAAATGAAAGAGAAAAAAAGGGGAAAATGCTTGTTACCATCAAATCAAGAAAATCGACACAAACAAGCTTAACCATTTCAATACAAGAAAAACAACAGAAGAATTTTTAAATGCCCTTATAGTTACAAATTTTTGTCTTTTAAAAATTCAACCCAAATATTTATTACAAACAAAAGTTAATCATGTTGAAGGACAGTATATGTCTAGTGGCTACAGTAAGGTACAGTCTTTATTTAACACAAGATAGTTTCTAAACACTGGAACTCATAGTCCAATCAAAATCCACCAAGGAACAATGTGCAATTCAAAAAACTACCATACAAAATTAACAAGGTCTACGTGTCCTTGTCAATTAAATAGCATTTAATTGACAGGTGTTAGTGCAAGAGGCTGAGGGAGATGGATTGGCACAAGAGCTCTAAGTTAAAATCTAGCAGTGGATTTTGAGGGTCCGTGAGCTGCACCACAGGTTTAAGATAATCAAGAAACAAAGCTGGCACCTACCAACACTTGTAGCGGGTGTCATGCACAATATTGAGCCTGCCCATCATGCATTGCAACAGGAAGGTGGATTTGGAAAGGGAAAAGAATTAAAACAACCCATCACACGTGTAATTAGAAATTTCATTTGAACAAAGAAGAAAAATTGTTATTATGGGAACAGTGGCACATAACTGTCAGCACAATCAAACCATACAACAGCACAGTGATCCATCAGAACCAGTGTCAGGTGAAGGGGCGAGAGCTGATCGACCTGTGTGCTCGTGTGGCGTGGCTGCCTTCCAAGCACCATGGAATACCAGCATAGGCAGGAAAAGCTGCTTTAGCTTCATTTTAAAACTCTCTTAATCTTAAATCTTTTTGCCTTTCAACAAAAAAAAGTCATGTTTGTCATGGTTTCCTCAGGTTAAAAGAAATACTTTATGCTTGCACGTGACGAAAAACTGCTTTGCTGTGAGGGTGGCAGAGCCTGGAGCAGGCTGCCCAGAGAGGCTGTGGAGTCTCCTTCTCTGGAGAGATCCCAAACCTGCCTGGACACCACCCTGGGCAACTTGCTCTGGGTGACCCTGCTAGAGCAGGGGGGTTGGATGAGGTGATCTCCAGAGGTCCCTTCCAGCCCCTGCCATGCTGGGATTCTGTGATCCTATGAACTGGGCATGCAGTACTTCTGCCATGTCTGTATGAGCTCCGAGAGCTGCCGGTGAAGTGGAAGTGACCCTGACTGTTCTCTGCTCTGCTGGCTTAACAGGCAGTCACTGAATAGCTGCAGTCCCCTATGCAGCTCATGGCAGCATCTAAGAATAGTTGCTCAGTATTTTTTTTTTTTTGCATTAAGGGAGGTATTTTAAGCTGCTGGTGTCTGGGCCCACAACCTGCAACTTGGCTACACAAAAATAATTGATGTGACAGCACCTGGTGAATCCTGCCCTGCAACTAGAGAGCAAACAGCAGTGCGATGGCTTCAGGAACACAATGGTATCATTTTTCAAATGTCATTAACCTCTTAACTCTGTTTACCTTGCACAGCAAAATGCCTTCCACGAGACTGAGCTCAGAATCTTCTACTTTTGCTTACAATATGACAGATATTTACTGATATTTCAGAATAGCCATTTTTAATAAACCATTTACTATTTTATTTAACAAATCCCATTTATTAACACCACTAATTATGCTTGACACAGCAGAAACTGAAATAAACTCTGAAATCTGGGAACAGAGGTCGCAGTGGAAGTAGAAACCTCTTCCAGAGGCCTGCAGCAGAAGTCAGGGTAATGCTGCTTCCTTGATGTGACGTGACCGTCACGGGGGACGGGAAATTGTTTCAGGCAGTGCCAAGCATTGTAGCAGCTTCACAACCTCAGGGGCATGTCACTAAGCAGGGAGGAAGTCAGCCACGGTAATTACTGCTGGGGATGAGGTTATTCTCTGTCATCACTGCCTCTGCAAGGCTACAAAAGAAAAGGGCATAATCATGTTTCCTAACTCCTCTTCTATTTCTGTGTCAGGGAGGAGACTGAAAATATTCACTAAGAAAGGTTAAGAGAAGGGTGACTTCTCTGACCTCCCCACACACATCTCAGGGCTGAAGTCAATGGGACCACAAGATAACAAAATGGAGCAAAATTTGACTGTAAAATGCAAATAGTAAGTAAAACTGCTTTTTCAGTCCCACTTAGGTCACCTCTACAATGTTAATGGGGTAACAGAGAAGAACCTTTGTGTTCCTTCTCTGCACAAAAGTGCCCTATTTATAACGCTGTACGTACTTCATTAGAGCTGGAATATTACATCATTCCATGCATAATTACGTCTACATGCTAAAGGTGAGTTAGATATTCATAATGACTCTGAAATACCACTGTAAAGCCTTCCAGCTCAAAGTTTTAGTCCAAGTTGTCATCATTAGCTTTATAACCAGCACACACAGTTTTGGAAGGGAATTGAAGCAAATAAACACAAGGCAGAAATTAAGATACCAGAGAGGGTACAGTGAAACCTGCAGATATGAAGACATAGTGCTGTATGACCCTCTTACCAGTAATAAAGATCATTTTCGCTATGACCTTAATATTCATCTTGACTTCAGAAGCTTCGACTGACTAACGAGAAGGCATGAATAATGAATGTGCAGTTTCCAATGTTCCCTAGCTTTTCAGCACAAGGCAGAATTTTAATTCCAGGATGTGCTCAGTTAACTGATCACAACCTCACAACCAGATTATTCCTGCAGTGGAATAAAGCGATTTCTATAAATATTCTAGGTTTACTCGTGTTTCAAGGATTTTTTTCCTCTTCTCTCCCTTGTATTATTCCTCCTAGCCTGTTTATTCTGTCCAACCTACTAAACCTTAATTAAAAATAACACCCCAGACTGTATAAGCATCCTCTTGGTGGGAGAGGTGGTGCTTAATCTTTCCCTCTCTAACATTTTGGAGAACTGTGTTTGAATGGAGACCTAGAAGCCCCATGGAGGAAGGTGCTAACACAGACCCCGCTATGGGAAAGCATCTGTGCACCAAGTCCCAGTGATGAGCAACTAAGTTCTCTGGTGCTGCAGCTGCAGAATTACAGACTATGCAATGCATTGACTTAACGGCAGAGGCAGCTGAAGCCTTTTTCCATGGCCGGCCGCACAGTTTGGCTGCCCTGCTGCAGTCCTGCCCCTTGCAGCTGCATCAGGACAACGCGGCTCCTTGGATGATTCTCTAAACCCAACCCCTTTCTTCTGGGGCATTGCACTTCTCAAAGACCGCCTGGGTGAACACACAGGCCAGGAACAGCACAACTGAGGAGACAGTGAGCTGAGACACAGGACGGTAACAAGCACCAGGGTGGAAATTCCATCTAGCTGCACACAGGAGCTCTCTGCATGTACAAACACACCCCCAGCCAGCTCCCAGTTACTGCAGGACAAAGAGCACAAACAGAAGTCGTGGACACCAAGTAACAGGCGCTCTGTAAGTCCACAGCCCCACAGCAAGACGTTCGCCCACGTGTTGGTCGAGGAGTGCAGAGCTGGCAGCCAGAACCAAAGTAGCAAAGCAGGCTGCAAACATCTATTACACCTTGCAGAGCCTCCTCACTCGGCAGACTAGCTCGAATGGACTAGGGCAGCATTCTAGTCCAGACTAGGGCAGCGTTCCCAGCTCTTCCCTGTAACACCTTTTAGACTTCCCTCTCAGTCTGGGGACAGGCACCAGCCACCAAGGATTTTGGGTGACCTCAAGAGGGGAGCTGGGCAAAGAGGGAGCTCTATCTGAGAGTGGTGAGATGAATATCTAAGAGGATTTAAACATTTAAAGTGTGCTGGAGTGCTAGCGTCCAACCCCCCGCCTGAACAAGCCCTCTATTTGTTTTCACATGCCCGTGCACACAGGCAGCCAGAACTATTCCTCACAATTTAGAAGCTGTATCTGGGTTTCTCTGGAACATGAGTGGAAAACTCAGAAGTATTAAGAACCATTGCACAAACTCCAGTAGGCTTCAGCACAGGTTTGCTCATGGAAGAGCTGAGGTCAAATGTGTGTAAGAGCTGATGTGAAAGATCCTAGCCAATGAGGGTTTGTGAAGGAGATCTGACACACACGAACCACCACCCCAGCTTCTGAGTTCACAGGGCCTGCTTCAAGGCAGCTCCAGCACTTCCAGAAATGGCCCAGAGCCTCAGTAGTTTGAGGAAAGCTGGAAAATCATATGGTTACTAACTACAGCAGTTACGATGTGCCAAAACCAATCTGAAATTGTTTAGTACCTACACTAAGGACTGTGACTGCATGAACATCTTCACATGGATTTTATTATGTGGACTGGAGATCTGACCTAAAGCTTGCTCAGTCTTTCTACTCAACAAGCTTTGCAACAAGCTTTTACTAATGTGTTTCAGTGGCTGCAATGCAATGCATTTTTGGAACCCAAGTTATTAAAATGTACTACATCAAGCAACTGACTTTTGTGCCATTTAAATCCTACATGTTGGTTGTAGGCCAGATGAAGAAAGAACAGTACAAGGTATTACACAGAATCCTGGGAATGTACTGGCCAAAAATGCTTAGGATAAAATCCTTACATTTTTTGGTAAAGACTGCATAGCTGTATTTTCTTTTTTCTCCTCCCCTCTGCCATTCCACATCATGAAGGGCTGTCCTCATAGACCCCTTCCAATTTTTTGAGTACAGATCTATCAGATGTCCTCTGCAGACCTCTGAGAACGATGGTTCTGGTTTAATGAGGGTCTGAAGTGAAATCTCACTCAGCTGGGTTAGTACAGGCATAAACTCACATGACATACGAGATGTAACATTTTTCATGAAGTGCTGTTTGCAGAACTAAAACATATTCCAATTTTAAGTCACATCACTTATCCTCTGAAGGCATTTCTGCTCATGCAAATAGCACAGGCATCAATTCTTCAGCAGCTACACTAGGGCAAGTGTAAATTTAATTGTTCTTGAATAAGACCAAGAGCACCTTGCTTCTGCTTAGGCCAAAATCAGCACTGAGGCTTTAGTGGTAGAGACCCAAGCCATGATTTCTTGTGCAGGTTCATGATCAGCCTATCTGTGAGACTGCCTGTGCTTTCTGTGATCACTGCACCGTAATTAAAATCAAAACCGTCAAGTGTGTGACTCAGAACAACTATTGCTAAGCACACGAAGGCAAAGGGGTCTTACAACAAAGAGGAACAACTACAACAACTTAAGAGATGTGTAATGAAGAGAAGTTAATTGAGGAAAAGAGGAACGAGAGAGATTTCAGATTCTGATTTGGGACGACAGAGCATGACGATGATTTTTATATTAGACTGGAAAACACCCACCCAGCTCCCGAGCAAAGCAGCAGAAGCAGCCTTCCTGCAGCCAGCCCCTTCTCTGCCTGCGGCTCACTGGGCACCGCAGGCC
>NW_008613521.1:0-609 GCF_000691845.1 Merops nubicus | reverse complement strand
ACTGCCTGCGCCAGGAACCTGCCAGCACTGGGCACCTGCCCATGCCAGGCTCCTGCCTGCGCCAGCACCAGCGGCCGCGGAGCAAATACCTCTGTGTTTGACACCAGGAACAAGCGGTTGCTTCCTAGTGTGTTTTGTTCCCAGAATTGCCCCTTTTCCCTCCCAAAAAAAAGGCAAACAGGCAACACTTACCTGGTGGGAGAAAGGCTGTATGCTGCTGTAACTGCATGTTGGCAAGAGCTTGCTGGTATTGGAAAATACCAGTGTTAAAGACTGCAGTGGCACCATTGGTTTTTTCAAGCGCAGGCCTCTTTGGTAATGGGGGAAGTACAGCTTGAGGAATTCCCTGAATGGTGGATGGGTATAAAAATAAAGTCCAGTAAAAAAAATAAAAAAAAAAAAAAAATAAAAAGGGTGGGGGGAGGAGGATGGGGGGGAAGAAGAAAAGGAAGGAGAGAGAGGAAAAAAGAAAAATCAGTAGAAGGCAAAAACCACCAGGCAGCACCATGTTTATCCATGAGCAAGCAAGCAGCATAGCAGACTTAACTACCAAACCAAAGGCGAGGTAAAAGCTTTACAGGGAGCGCTACTTCAGCTACCGTCACAGCA